>NC_142770.1:2866688-2969188 GCF_988280905.1 Pimephales promelas | reverse complement strand
TTATTGTAAAGTGTTACCTAAATCATTAATTTGTATTTTAATATTGGTATAATGTTTAACATTATTCAATATTTATGATGCTTAAAATAATAATATTAGTGTAGTCTAACACCATAAATAAAAATAATTGGCTATTTAAACATTAAAATTATCGGTATAAGTCATAAAAATCTCTATGCTTACTATACTGACGTTATACTACACAAAATTCCACTCATACAACTATTATAATGGCGTATCATAGTACATTTTATTTTATTTTATTTATCCTTTGTTTTACCAGGATAGTCCCATTGAGATAAAAATCTCTTCTTCCAGGGAGTCCTGGCCAAAATGGCAGCACAAAAAAAGTTTCACATAAATTACAATACATAAAACTCAATCTTACATGCAATTTTACCCAGCGCTCATAAAATAGACGAAAGTTACTTTACAAAACACGCACACGTTTCCTTTAAATTTGTCAATAAAAGATTTTTAAAAACATTTAAAGGGGGAAGAGTTTTATTTACATAATCATGATTTAGAGCAGAAGAGTCTGGCAGTATATAGAGTATACATGACTCTGTGGTGTGTTTTGATTTATGTTTCGGACAAATTTGCTATCTTTCTATCAGATTACAGCCCTTCATCTCCAGAACCGCCATCTTCGACACTTCCTCTGAGTGAAAAGCCCAGTGAGACCAACTCCTCTTCTTTGCTCTTCATCCCTACGGCTGAGCCCGTAGACCCGGAGCAATGGGAGAGTGATTCTGAATCTAGCGGTTTCCCCCTCCCGCCCTCCCCCGGCCCATCAAGAGCAGGTGCTGAAGACCACGCCCCCTTTACAGCCACGGCCACGCCCCCTTCCCTCGGTCTGTCCCGTCAGAACCGAGAAGAGGCCACAGCCGGACCTGACAAACGCCTGGCGTCCCAGGACCCGTTTGATGACGAGAGGGCCCGTGAAGTCACGCAAGCACCCACCGCTCCTGAAATCGGGCCCCTGCCCAGCCGGGAGCCCCTGCAGCCTGACGTTCAACACCGGGACGATTCTGAGGAAGAGGAGGATGAGGAAGAGTTGGTGGTTTTCCCCACTGAACCGGAAGAGGAAGAGTCTGACTGGCGGTACCTCACGACCGGGCCCTCGTCCTCCCCCGCCTCGGATCTGCCAGCGTTGGTCTTCACTGAACCTGCCTGGCAGGGGGCGGAGCTAACCACGGCAGCGGACGAGGAGGGGGCGGAGCTTCGGCACGGCGGCACCGAATATCTTGCCGAAACCGAGCTCCACGACTCAGAGCTGTCCCAGGAGGCCGAGCAGGTACTCAACATTTAAAGACACACATTAATTGAGCGCTAATTCAGTTCAAAGCAATTCAAAGAGTCAGTTTGCTTAAATACCGTAACAGTAATATATTAAATTTAAATGTATTTTAATATTATCTAATTATAAATCATGATAAATAGTAAAAAAAAATCTGATATTATTATTATTATTGTAAAACATAAACATAACATTGTTTCTTTGTTTTTGTTGAACGAGAGCCAAATCATAAAAAGCAAGTCTCTAGTAAGAAACAATGTTATAATTCTCAAGTTTTAATAGTTTTGTGCTTTTTTTTAGTTTTTCTAATATTTCTATTTAGTAATCATAATTTTTAGAACTTGAACTCAAACTTAATTCATGTTTTTCTTTAATCTAATATTTAGACTTTATTTTAATTACAGGATTAAATTTTCATTTTAGTTAACAATAACAGGAAGTACCTCACTTTAAGGTCTTTTTCCATTATAACTTTATAAAAAAAATAAAAATAAATAAATAAAAAGCTGACAAAACATGTTTGAATTTCACGGGTGGTTCTTGGTATAAAATCCTCAGTTGTTTGTTTGGATGAAGCATGTCATGTCTTGATGGAAATGATTTTCTGATTGATTTATCTGAATGCTAGGAAGAGTAATGCGTTTATAGATTTGTTCTCCTGGCCGCACGGCAGGCTGTGAGCGTTTCGACAAACCACAACAATTCAGTTCAATAAAGTGGCTGTTAGACCAAACACCCTGTTTTTCTGATTCTGTGCAGGTGATTTGTGTCGACTGGAGCAACCTCGCAGGAAAGGGCTACGTTATACTCAACATGACGGACAACTTTGACTGTGTAAGTCACTTTCTGTTATAAAACCCACCCAGAAAACACTCGCTAACCCTAACCAAAAGTCACCTTTTCTTCATACAAATCCAGTCACGATTTGATGTAATCGCTCTTGATGAAGGTGTGTGTTCTGTTCAGACTCCCGCTTCACGTACTGCAGCAGAAATGCTCATGAAACATGCTGACTGCACAACTAACCACACTCAGCACAAACAGTGACACACGCTGGGAGCGCAGAGCGCATCTGTTTCATTACAATCCTCACGCTCTCTGGCCTTTATAGCGAACAACAAAGAAAAATGTGATTCTTAATCATGTGTACTAGTTAGCAGAGCTGCGAAACACACACACACACACAAAGGCAAATGCTCTTGCACTTGGTTTATCTTGAGCTTTTAAAGTTGACATTTATGTTTCATTTAAAGGGATAGTTCGTCCAAAAACAAAGTTAGTCAGCAGAGCAACTAAATTTACAGAATGACAAGATAAAAGTGGTACTAATGATATCCAAACTAGCGTAACGTGTTTTGCTTAAATTTGGTTCTGTTCATCATTAGATGATATCTAATGGCTTCAGTAGTTATATTGGCAACTTTTAAAATGGTTTTATGGTGGTTTTCTGTCATTTGTGAAGCCTGACAGTGATAATTGGCATACAGTAATAATAAAGAGCAGCTGTAATTGTCCTAAGCAGATCAATTGGTTTCTTGAGAATTTGATGGGAAACTTTGTTCATTTTGAGATCTCTGACCAGTGTTATTCTAGTATAATTACTAAGTATTTATTAATATTTGTATTCATTTTTCAATGCCTATTTAGTTTATAATTTTTTATTTAGATTCAGTAATTTTAGTAATTCAACTTAAAATATACAGATCAACGCAGATGATAACACACAAAAAAAGAAAATAAATTGTGGCCATAAATTATGAATTAATTGCCATGACGTATTCATTCGTAAGCATGTTGCACTAATTCATTCCCTCGTTTAAGTAAATCGTGGCCGCGGTGTGCTAATGCGTTTCCTCGTTTAAGTAAATCGTGGCCGCGGTGTGCTAATGCGTTTCCTTGTTTAAGTAAATCGTGGCCGCGGTGTGCTAATGTGTTTCCTCGTTTAAGTAAATCGTGGCCGCGGTGTGCTAATGCGTTTCCTCGTTTAAGTAAATCGTGGCCGCGGTGTGCTAATGCGTTTCCTCGTTTAAGTAAATCGTGGCCGCGGTGTGCTAATGCGTTTCCTCGTTTAAGTAAATCGTGGCCGCGTTGTGCTAATGCGTTTCCTCGTTTAAGTAAAACGTGGCCGCGGAGTGCTAATGCGTTTCCTCCTTTAAGTAAATCGTGGCCGCGGTGTGCTAATGCGTTTCCTCGTTTAAGTAAATCGTAGCCGCGTTGTACTAATGCGTTTCCTCGTTTAAGTGAATCGTAGCCGCGTTGTACTAATGCGTTTCCTCGTTTAAGTAAATCGTGGCCGCGGTGTGCTAATGCGTTTCCTTGTTTAAGTAAATCGTAGCCGCGTTGTACTAATGCGTTTCCTCGTTTAAGTAAAACGTGGCCGCGGTGTGCTAATGCGTTTCCTCGTTTAAGTAAATCGTGGCCGCGGTGTGCTAATGCGTTTCCTCGTTTAAGTGAATCGTGGCCGCGGTGTGCTAATGCGTTTCCTCGTTTAAGTAAATCGTGGCCGCGTTGTGCTAATGCGTTTCCTCGTTTAAGTAAATCGTAGCCGCGTTGTACTAATGCGTTTCCTCGTTTAAGTGAATCGTGGCCGCGGTGTGCTAATGCGTTTCATTGTTTAAGTAAATCGTGGCCGCGGTGTGCTAATGCGTTTCCTTGTTTAAGTAAATCGTGGCCGCGGAGTGCTAATGCGTTTCCTCGTTTAAGTAAAACGTGGCCGCGGAGTGCTAATGCGTTTCCTCGTTTAAGTAAAACGTGGCCGCGGAGTGCTAATGCGTTTCCTCGTTTAATTAAATCGTGGCCATGTTGTGCTAATGCGTTTCTTCATTTAAGTAAATCGTAGCCGCGTTGTACTAATGTGTTTCCTCGTTTAAGTAAATCGTGGCCGCGTTGTGCTAATGCGTTTCCTCGTTTAAGTAAATCGTGGCCACGGTGTGCTAATGCGTTTCCTTGTTTAAGTAAATCGTGGCCGCGGTGTGCTAATGCGTTTCCTTGTTTAAGTAAATCGTGGCCGCGGTGTGCTAATGCGTTTCCTCGTTTAAGTAAATCGTGGCCATTTTGTGCTAATGCGTTTCTTTCTTCGTTTAAATTAATTTTTGGGCGCTTTGTGCTAATGTGTTTCTTCGTTTAAGTAAATCGTGGCCATATTTTGCTAATCATTTTGGTCTCTGTTGAATCTTATCGCTGTCTAAAAAGATTGTGATGTTCCTTTCTTTTACATCTTTCTTAACACACATATCACTGGCAAAAACAGTCTCTCAGTGTAGAAGAGACCAGTTGTCTGTTGCCACGGTAACGCTCTAGTGGCACGTAATTGCAGCATGATCGCAAAGAACTGTCCCCCCACCGGCTCCCTGACAGCTGTGTGCTAAACCCTCGACGGCTCCTGCGATGGCGTGTTTGAACTCGAGCAGCACTGCAGAGCGATTGATCAGAACCCAATACAGCCCACAGAGAAAGCGCAGTCTCCCTCCGTCTGAATGACTCAGCGCTTGCTGTGAATGGCCTGAAAAAATTCTGATTTCTGTAGCCTGTCTGATGTGTGTCTGTTTCTGCCTGGAGGAAGTCTGTCGCCGAGTCTCAGTAACAAAGCAAACCAGTTTTTTTTAGACGGGTCACTGGTTCTGTCCGTCTGGAAGCTCCTGATTCGGATAATGGAGAAACAGAGCATGATTTGCCCTCGTATTTCATTTCAAGTCATATTTTGTCACTTTTCATTTCAATTATATCATCAATCTTCTGAGCCCCTATCATAGCCCCTATCAATGTTCCTATTTTTGTTTTAGGAGTTCCCGAAAACAGTTTAACGTGCATGCAAGGATAAAAAAACACATTTGTCTTATAATATGCATTTATTTTTAACTGATTTGCTCAACGAATCCCAAATGATTCGTTCGACGATTCATTTTCCCAAACACCTCCTTTGAGTGACGCGAATCTGCGGCGATTGGTCAAATGACCCAGTCAGTTGTTATTGGTAAACCGTAGGCAGAGACTTTCGGCAATGGAACGCCCATAACCAGGATTATAGCTTGTCAAGTGTTGAAAATTGTATATAGTGTTTGAACAAACGTGTCAGAAAAAGTGCACTTTCCACACGGTCCCTTACTCAAGAGCGAGCTTTCTCATTGCGGCGGCTTTTGAAGGGCAGTGCTTATTATATAGAACGAAGTCGTATTTGGCTATGTCGTTTAGGAGGTAATTGCCATTTTTCAATGAATGTCTGGTGAATATCAAAAACAAAACTAACTTTACCACGCTTAGAAGCTGCGCGGAGTGTACACAACACACAAAACACAATATAACAATGTTGTACATGCTACAGAAAACATAACAGCAAACATTATTAATAATACTTACAGATTGTGATTCGGAGGAGGACGAACCTGATCCATATACACTGGATACTGAGTATTTAAATACTAAATACTGAAGTATTTGAATGTGTTCTAGACGTCACTTCAAGTCTGCGCGCGCAGTTGTTGGGAGCGGCCAATGAGCTCTCTACGTCACGATGTAACAGCTAATGATTCGTTTCAAAAACAATTCATTTCATAGACTCAGAGTCGACTCTCACTTTTGAAAGACAATAACTTTATATACGGTGCACTTTCAGATATAAATCTTTGCAGGATGTTTTCATTCCCTTAGCGCTATATCCCACACTACATGAACAGTCATTTTCAAAAATCCATGATAGGTGCTCTTTAATTTTGTCTGCTTTATTACATGTGTATTTTCACATTTGACAAAAATACAATTTACTTTACAATTACTGTATTTTGTATTTATTGATTACACAATTTTATTATGTACTTAATCATTTAGTTTTTTATTTTGTCCATTATGTTACATTCAAGACTAGACGTGCACAAAATGTATGTAAATTAAATAAATTTATATTCTCTTTTTTTTTTTTTTTAGAAAACATTGTATAATCTATTCAAATATTTCATATATATATTTTTGTAAGATATCACATTTCAAGGTGTATTTAATGCTGTTTTAGGCTAGTTTTACTGCATTGCTGATTTATTAAAGCATTTTATCATGTACATATTATTTGTACACTATATTATATTGAGATTATATTAATTAATTTTATTTTATAAATTAATAATATTTATTTAATATATTATTTTCATTTATTTTTTATTAGAAATTTCGTGCACATTTACGCTCCCATTTTATTGCATTATTTTTGCAACATTTCATTTGTCATCTGATTAGTATTTCTTCGTGCTATTTTTCATTTGTTTCTGCTCTCCTAGGCTATATGTTTATGTAAGCATTTATTTAGAGAAAGCATGTATTCAGTAAAGGTGTTCTCACACTGAGAGTGAATATCCAGTATGAGATTGAATGTAAAACTAAATATTTTTAAGATGTAAAAGTAACGATTTTGACATCACTGTTTTTTCATTGTATTCCTTGTGTGTTTCTCGCAGGACGAGTTTCGTATGGAGAGTGGCGACAGACTTCTGGAGATGCTGGAAAACACTTTCTCCAGAAAGCTGAACATCCCACAAGGATCCTGGCTCATTTTCCTCAGCAAACCCACACAGCAGGACCACCAGCTCCTGATGGCTGTAGCCAGCGAGCAGGGTAACACACACACACACACACTTACTCAGGGCCTCTGTGGTTACATATAATGTCATGTTTATGGTTTAGAGAAGTGTTAATAATGTTCAAGCTTTTAATTTTATGCTCTATATAAAGGACAAAAATAGCATGTATTATCTCACACATCTCTGTTCAGAGCATTAGTTAGATGGCATATCTTACAAAGCCTGACTAACGTCGTAATTCTTCACAAAATTAAAGGAATAACACGAGATTATATTTTGCACACAGACAATAAGGCCCGTTTAAGTACCATTAAGATGTTTTGCATTGTGACATTTTCAACAGCTTTTTTATGACAGTGAAGCACTCAATTGATATAATTGTATTAAAGAAAATAATTTAAATTTAGTATTCATGACACAAAAATTTATTCAGATAGAATAATTTTCTCTATCATATTAGAATAATGGATAGCAATATCAATTTGGGGGTAATTGTCATGAAAGTATAATGTTACAGTGCAAAAAAAAAACACTTCATGGTTCACTAATTTTCTTTGTAAACGTTTACTTTATGTTCCTCTTTTGATTCAACAAGTCTTCAATGATTTGATGATGAAAAAATTTTTACAATTTTTTTGTCTCATTTTCCATTCATTATGTGAAGATATCATAGCCCCAAAAGAGGTCCTGTCAATGCTGGGGGAAATCAGAAGAGGTTTATATGAGGTAGGACTGAAATGCAGCAAATAATAATAACCAATTAAATGAATACATTGAAAGTTTTAAGTAGCATGAATAATACGCATAATAAATAGCTCAAATTAATTTCCTCAGATTGGAATCCAGAATTATTCCACCGTCAACACGTGCCACTCGAGGCCCAGTCAGACGCGCAGCGACTACGGGAAGCTGTTTGTGGTTCTAGTGATCATCGGATCAGTGTGTGTGCTCATCATTGCTTCTGGAATTATCTATATCTGCTGGCAGCGCCGCTTACCCAAACTCAAGAACATGGTAGGTCAAATCCACAATAGACCATTTGCAGGTTCCTCAAAAGTCGTCATAGTTGGGTATATTTTTATAGCGGTAAATGAGAAAATACAATAAATATAAATATATTTGGTGTTCCCATTTGATGCAAAGGTAATATAATACAAAGTGTAGTGTTATAAATTGACATAATTAAAACAAATTAAAATATAAAAAAAACTTTGGATTTACAATGTACAATGTTAAAACGCACCAATCACAGTCATGTGAAAAGAGTCCAAAATGTTCTGTGGTAATCGAGATTATGGCACAAATACTATCAATATAACGTTTTACTGTAGTAATATTGATTTATTAAACCATTTTACAATCTACCACATTTAGTTTTTTTTTTCATTTGTCTACTATATTATACTGATGTGATTTATTTTAATATTTTTTATTTTAAATTTTGTGCACATTTATACTCCCACTTTGATTGATTGATTTTTTTCAACATTTCATGTCTTAAAGTATTTCACATATTTATTTAATTGTGTCCTTCTATTTTATAAATTGTTATATTTTGTTTTATTTTACATAATATGTTAATATGATGAGTATTAATCATTATGAGTTAATATGACCACCATAAATATTTATATTAACAGCGTTATTAACCATTTTATTTATTTATTTATTAATATGAGTATCATATTATGAGTTAATATGACCACCATAAATATATATATTAACAGCGTTATTAACCATTTTATTTATTTTTATTTTTTTGTAATTTGATGCAAAGGTAATATAATACAAAGTGTAGTGTTGAGTATTAATCATTATGAGTTAATATGACCACCATAAATATTTATATTAACAGCGTTATTAACCATTTTATTTATTTATTAATATGTTGAGTATCATATTATGAGTTAATATGACCACCATAAATATATATATTAACAGTGTTATTAACCATTTTATTTATTTTTATTTTTTTGTAATTTGATGCAAAGGTAATATAATGTTATCACTGTACATAATAATTAAAAAATGAAAATATAAAAAAACTTTTTAGGATTTACGATGTTGAAACCGTTAAAACATGTCATCGTCACAGACAGTCTGTGAAAAAGGGTCCAGTGTTCTGTGGTAATCAAAATTATGGCACAAACACTGTCAACATGGAGCTTGAACGCAATAAATAATGGATCTCGAATGCTAATTACTAACCTCAACATTATCTGAGTGACAGTTTGGGTTCACATTGATTGATTATTTATCTTGTCTTTTGGTTTGTCTCCTCCGTGCTTCCTCAAGTCGCGAGGCGAAGAGCTCCACTTTGTGGAGAACGGTTGCCATGACAACCCCACACTGGACGTAACCAGCGACAGCCAATCAGAGATGCAGGAGAAGAAACTCAGCGCCAATGGTGTAACGGCGGGCGCGGACGGCGGGAGCGGTTGGCAGGTTCTCGTCAACAAGCCCGGGAAAGAGGAGGAAGACAACCAAGAGGAAGACACCCACCTTTAATCCCGGAAAACAATCATCAAAACGGCATGGGAAAGCAGCATCGCATTAAAGACTATGAAGGCACTAAACATTTTCAAGCTTTTTCCAAACATCTGCTGTTTAAAATGTTATGTCTTTTGGCGTGTATGACGTATTTCTTTGTCGACATTACTAAATTCAGACGGACTATAATTTTACTAAAGTGCTTTAATGCGAGTTATATATGATATGGGACCATTTTCAGTGCAGGAGCTAGTCATTAGTATTGATTTCAATCGAATGTGTCAAACAATCAGTAGGACATTTTAGATTTTAAAACGTTGTTTGAAAATTGTTCCTTGCACTGTTGAAGCAATAGTTCACCCTAAAAACATGAAATATTTCGTTTTAATCTACCACATGTTGTTCCAAACTGCTGTTTTTCTGTGAGGGAAAAATAGAATTTAGAAGGAACTTAAGTTAATTTCCACACAACAACGGACGTCAAGTTCCAAAAAAAAAGTAGAATATATTGGCTTGTGTGCTGTATTACAAGACATCTAAAGTAATTAGACCTAAGTAATTCTATTGAACTTCCCTTTTTGCGTAGCTCCACATATTCTATGGGATTGCTGTCGAAGAGTAATAAGCTGGTGGAGTTAATGAAGGTTTGAACCCAGATAGCACAAGGCTATTTGATTTGCTATTTACATCTGGAATACGTATTTTTAAGAGCGTTTGCTCATCTGCAATACGCCTATAGGACGTTTCCTGTCAGATGTCAAATAGACGTTTAGAAGATGTCAGTTTAACATGCTTTCTAAATCATTACATCTTAGAGACATCTTCTAAACGTCTATTTGACATCTGACAGGAAACGTCCTATAGACGTCTTGAAGATGAGCAAACACTCTTAAAAATACGTCTTCCAGATGTAAATAGCACATCAAATAGCCATGTGCTATCTGGGAAGCAAATGTCTGAAATGTCAGTATTCCGGGAACATTTCAAAATGAACTGTTCATGTGTAAGATTTTACCTTCATACCGTGTTACAATCCGGAAGAAGGTCAATAGCTTTGTACAATTTTTTGTTTTTGTTAAGTACCCCGATGATTAGGCTACCAATGGCAGCGAACCTGACGAGATCTTAAAAAGTTATTCTGAAGTAACTACGTACAGATTCTTTAAAAGTTTTTCTTTCTTAGAAATTAGTTTGAAACGACATGAAGGCGATTAAATGATTTTTCATTTTTGGGTGAATTACCGAAAAAAAAAAAAAAACACTAGTGTACTTGAAGACAGAGATAGAGATTGTACCAAGGATTTTTTGTTTGTTTTATTGAATATGTAGACAGTGTATCTCAAATGATACACTATAATCAGTCATTCTCATCTTATTTTAACGCAAGTATCTACAATTAAGCAGGCTGCATATTGTGTTTTACATGCTGAATGCTGGATGGACGCCTACCTGCCTTGCTCTTTTATCGTGCACCGATCGGAATGGCTGCTCTGTACTGGATTAATGTCGCTCTTTGTTAAGGTTTTTTATATTGCACCTTTAACGTTGCTCAGCACCAACGGCATCCAAAGCAGAACGAGGTTCTTCTTACAAAAGAGTCTTTCACATAGAAATGTGTCAAATGGCGCTAGGCAATGATTTCTTTGTTTTCTACATGTTTTCAGTGTTTTTAAAAGCAAAAGTAAACGGTGATCAAAAAAAAAAAGTGTTAAACATGGCTATCTTCATGGTGGTTCTCTTGTTTATGGTACAGTCTGTTTGTCAAAGAACAATCTTATTTGTCACAATAGATAAAAGGCTATTCTTTACTGATTTTAAGTGCATGAAACATTGTAGTACATAATAGTCTATGCACATGTCAGGGGTCAAACTGATTGTACACAATTTAGCAAACGTGAACAGTTCATGTTAAACAGATTTAAATGGTTAGTACTCCAGAACGCTCTCTATATATAACGTACATGCATTTTTTGGTTCTGTAATAAGCCTTGACGTAGGACAGTTTAACGCCAGTGTAGAACGCTGTTGTTTTGTACCGTTCTGTCCTGGGACGAGAGCTATTAGCAAATTTGCACTTTTTTCCATTTTGATTTTGTACCTCAAAACTGCTTAATGTATCTGATTGTAAGGAGATTCCGATCTCATTGTTTTCTGGTAATTTTATGTTGTCCCACCTCAAAGGCAAATAAATAAATGTTTTCAGAAGGCATGTCTGGTAATTTGTAAGCGCACCATTAAGTTGGACTTGTCACTGCTGCCCTCTACTGTGTGGTGAATGACTTGCCATATAAAATTGACCAGTTAAAACACAAAAATCCATTTTATTTTCCCTAAAATTTACAAAGCAATACATTTTAACATTGCATTGGCATGCTTGTAAACCATGTGAAAGATGACAAAGTTTGACTTTACTAGAAGACGCATAATCCTATATAAAATGACTTCTGAATTGGATAAAACTGCTTTGATACATTCCATCACATCTACAATCAATAGGAACATTTAAAAGCATGAACTCAAAATACATCTCGGCATTCCCATCATCAAGTTTTGGCAAACTGTACAAGTAAAGAAATAATTTCAACAAAAATTCTTGCAATGATTAATATGAAGTGTAATGACTTTAAACATTTATTCGAAGTAGTAGTTTTGTAGGAAGATGCTGTCCAGGCCATTGAAGACGGGCTGATAGTTGTAAATCAGAGCTTTTTCCTCTTCACTTCGCAAAGAAAAATGATGATGGTTTTTCATTGCTGAAACAGACATCAACACAATGGTAAGTAAAACATTTCAGACTTAATGATTAAAATCTCTTGAATGTTGATTGTTTTTTAAACAAACCCAAGTTAATGCCAAGTTAAGTCAAATTAAAAACTTAAAAGAATGCCAAGATGAAAGATTTCCAAATTAATATTGCAACTTTATTTTATTTATTTTTTTAGATGACCAACCTTCAGAAACGAAGAAGTGGGCAGTGTAAAAAGTGGCTTTGATGGCTGACGGGGTGTGCACCATACCGGGTTTATCAATCCACTCGAACGCGCTTTTCTCTGGATGCCACTGCACCGCGTAGAAGGGATATCGAGACGCTACAGGATGTAATGAAGTACAATTATTCACTTGCTACAAATTGTAACAAAAAATTAAAATATCTAAATGTATTCTTAGGAATAGTTTACTTTAAAAAAAAAATAAATAAAAAAGATTAGCTCATTTTGATAACGGAGTTCGAACAGGAGAGTCACGAACGTTTATCACAGAACAGAGCAAGGTGAGCATTTGAGCTTATAAAACATAAACTTTGTTATTTACTTTTGGAATGACTGATTGTTTCGCTAGATAAGACCCTTATTCATCTTCTTGTGTCGTTTAAAGGCCTTTGAAGCTGCACTGAAACTGTCATTTGGACCTTGAACCGTTTGGTGCCCAATGAAGTCCATTATATGGAGAAAATCCTGGTATGTTTTCATCAAAAACCTTCATTTCGTTTCGACTGAAGAAAGAAAGACGTGGACATCTTGGATGACATGGGGGTGAGTAAATTATCAGCAAAAGTTTTTTTTTTTTTTTTTTAAAGTGAACTACTCCTTTAATAAGAATCAGCCGATTGTGAGACGGTTTCTGAATGGTTACATCACACACACACAAAGAGACACTCAGTGATGTACAGAGACATTCATACCCTCCATGGTGGAAATGAACTCTTTCTTGCCGTCTGTATTTGTGGTCAGGACCCTATAAAAACGCTTCAGCTTGGCATTGCCACTGTAATTCTGTAAGAGCAAACCATTGTTATACAGTGAATATCCAATGACTGATCAGTACGCAAGTCAACGTTCCTGTGTTTAATGGCTTTCATGTTGGTTTTATTGAAAATACTTCAGAAAGCATGAAACCGTTCTATTGGTAGGTACCTGCATGGACAGGCTCCAGCTGTGGAAATTAGACGTGATGTTTTCTTCTGCCAGAGACTGAAGAACATCCTTTGGGAATTTTTTGAACAACCTGCTGTTTTGGGCTCCTGTAATCAATCACAATCATTGACCAACTCACATTAATGAGCTAATACATGAATTGGCTACAACACAACACAAACCGTGGTTAGCAATTTCCGTAATTTATATATTCTGCCATGTTTATATACACTTATAAGATGGAAGCATACATTATTGCAAGTGTCACTTGTGCTGTATTACTAGTGTGAGTTTGCAGAAAACACAAGGATACAAACCCGGGCTGAAGGTCAACGGCAGGGTCACGGCTTTGGTGTCGGTCAAGGTCAACAGGTTCTTGTTGCTGGTCAGGACCGTGAGCTGCTGGAAACCCTGACAGGTTCCCCAGATCGGAAAATAATCCGAAACATCATTCGCCTGTTGTAGATCATAAAGACGACGACTCAGACCAATTTAAAATCATTTTCCCGGTTTCACTTTATTTTGATGGTCTTTCACACATTCTGTTGACTATAAGTAATGCTGCACCTATTGTCTATCAATTCTGAGTAGAGTATTAGTAGACTGGTAGAGTTTGGGTCAGAATAAGTTGACATCTAGTTGTAAAGTTACTTATACTCAGTAAAATGTCTGTTGTTGGAGGATTATCACAATAAAGAGTATTATGCAGACGGTCTACTATTACTATAATGAGAGTTAGTCATGTTCAAAAGCGACCATCACATACAAGTTTGTGAACGTACCTTTATTGCAAGTTCATAGAAAATCTTCGACACTCTGGTAAACTGAGACTTTTCAATGTCCACATTTCCTCCAGGTAGCAACAAACTAACCAGGTAAAAAAAACAGTTAATCAGCAGAATAAAGGTGAATTAATTAAATATATCATCCCGTTTTGGGACATGGTGTGTCTGTTCTCTGGTTGGACCGGTTTCCATGTTACAAACACATCTTTATTTTTATTGATCCATTATTTAACCAAGAAAAACATCGTTGAGAACACACTCTTCTTCCGGAGCGTCCTGATTTAAGACGGACGAACAATGTTTCACATAAAAGACAAGTACATGTTTTCCTTTACCTTTAAAACTTGCTCAAAGTATTAACTATTTATATCAATTACATTTTGCATAACAAGAGGTAGAAATTTGACCAAATGCTGAATACACCCAAATAACTTTAAAGCAAATTTGAGTTGTACATCTAGTGCAATAGAGGTTTCTGTGACTGAATAAAAGATTAGAAAATATCAAAAGGTAGTTTACCTGAAAATAGTTGTGTAAATGCATGTAGAACAGATCACCATAATCCAACACGGATAGAAAAGTACTTTGCACTATTTTCTTTCTTCACACGGAAAACACCACGTTTGCAGCTTATGTCAAACTGTTCAGTAACACTCACCCATTTATTGCGTAGAATAGTTTTTCATACTCCTCCTCTGTCTGATTTATGCTGCAAACAAACATTTATCTGCATGTATTCTTTATTTTAATATGTTTTTTATTTTATTTTTGTATGTAGCTCGTTTTTTAGCATACCGGATTGGCACAACCCTGGCACCAGCTGACTCCAAGTGTTTCACATATGATGCAGCGATGTAGGAAGATCCCTGTGCATGAGGGTCGTCCTCTAAGTTTTCCTGGGCTAAAATTCCTGAAATACAATATAAATGTCTTCAAATTTCAAATACTGAAAACATCAGGCTATTGGGGTTTGCAGGTCTTAGCTGGTTTAGCTTGCCAGTCAAGCTGGCGTCACAAACATCTAACCAGCCTCATTTTACAAGCTAGGATACATTTAAAAGACATTTTTCTTTTCTTTTCTTTTTATTGCCAGCAAGGATAAGGTCTTCCAACCATGTTGTTAAACCCCTTTACGTGATGCAATGGCATTAAAGAGTTAATAAATAATTTAGAAGAAACTAGAATGTTCCACCAACGAGGCTGCAGAGAAAAAAAAGATGCTCCGATGAAAAAGAAAAATCGTATGACATGGCAAAAAATATGTGAGATGTAAAATCGTAAAATCAACATCATGCACTAGCCTACTTTAAACGGAATAGCACATTAAAAAATAGCGAAATCGCTGAAATCATAAAATCGATAATTCGAAATCTTAAATGTTATTCTTACCGATGATTGGTCTGTAATTTAAATTACGAGCGCATGATGCTGGAACCCCGCATTGAATAGCGGCGAAGACCGCGAGCACCACGAGCACCTGGCGATACATCCACCTCAGGTAACACACCAAAGGACGAAATAAACGAAAGCTCATTGATGTTATCAATAAAGAACACAATATGCCAGCTGCACTGGCGATGTCAGGCTTTATAACGAAAGCTGCACCCGCTAATCCACAGTCGTCAGGTTAAGCAAACAGCGTTTCAATTATTATTGAGGCGTGTGTGTTCTTTGGTTCTTTCGCGAGGATCAGCTTGAAGATTCACGATCCAATGAGAGCGAAAAGTCACGGCTGGCCCCGCCCACTTGATTCCTCAACGTCGCATTACGTTCCTTCATTTAAAATGTTTCGTCAGTCAAATTATTAATTATGTTTTGTTGTCTAATGACGCCTAATCATAAGTTTTGGTCTCCTTTATAGAAGTTACATGTAATTGTAAAAATGAATAAATAAATAAAACGTGACCACTTAAAATCTTACTCAAATGCCAACAGCAATATTAATCATGTTTATGAACAAAGCATTTTTTGCAAGCCTTTAATTGTGCCGAGTAAATAGTGTAATGACACGTGGCATGATAAAATCCAGACAAATATTGTGTATTTTGAGTATTTTCTATAAGGTGAGGCACTGATAATTAATTTCGCAGTTTAAAAGGTCTGACACGTGAATAAAAGAATACTGTAAACCACTATGTTTAATGAGTGAAGTGAAGTGAAAGCCATGTATTTTAACTCATACACTGAATTTGTCCCATCCAAGTAGTGCACATTAGGAACAGTGAGTAGTGAACACACACACACACACACACACACACACTGCATGCCAGTGAACACCAGTTAATAATTTAACGAATATATAAAATTAATTATAATTACTATAATACTAATTTTGCAGCAAATTCTGGTAGATATTTTGAAGAATGTTGGTAACCAGACTTCCCCCATTGACCTCAATAGTATTTTTTTTTTCTACTTTGGTAGTCAATGTGGTCCATTAAATGTCTGGTTACCAAAATGCTTCAAAATATCTCCTTTTGTGTTAAACAGAAGAAAGAAACGGATTCAGGATTGGAACAACTTGAGGGTGAGTAAATTATGACCTTTTTTTTTTTTTTGGTGATCTGTCCCTTTAAGGGTTTCTTTAAAAACGCATAAAAGTTTTATGTGAATCCTATTTTTTATCAGGAAGGTACACAGACATCAGAAACTATATTCAATGTTGGTCAGTCCATCATTCCTCAACCTTGCAAGAAGAGAAAACTACCACCTGTGTCCATTACAATGGACATCACATGTCAGCCCCCTTTTTTAACTTCTGGAGCATTTCACCTAGTTTAAAGCCTGCAGTCCATGAGATTGGACGTTTGTCATCCAATCAAATGCCAGTAAAGCTCTGCATGTAGTAATTATATATATAAAAAAGTCTACATTGAAGAGAAGCATGGCAGAACAACATTTTCTAAGTAGGTGTATTTACATTTTGTATATATTTTTGCCAGTATTTCATAGTTTGTATGTAAAATAGAAAGATTGAACTC
The DNA here is from genome assembly GCF_988280905.1 of Pimephales promelas. Taxonomy (NCBI): domain Eukaryota; kingdom Metazoa; phylum Chordata; class Actinopteri; order Cypriniformes; family Leuciscidae; genus Pimephales; species Pimephales promelas. The sequence goes on along the minus strand of NC_142770.1, from coordinate 2,952,151 downwards.
ATTAATTAAAGTTAAAAATCGACTGCAGAATTGCACGTTTTAAATCAGGATTTTTTAAAATGTGTCTGTCCATTAGAATGGACAGTAGGTTTGAAAGCCTGTTACTGAAGTCACATTTTCAGTGATGCTGATTGAAATTTCTTTTCTATATATATATATATATATATATATATATATATATATATATATCACAGTACCGATACATTTTTGAAACTTTTTCATGTGCAGAATATACAGTTCTGAAGTGCTTGAACATATAGCTGATGAAAATATCTCAGATGTTGACTTTATGTGGAGTAATGAGGTAGATGGAGGTGTAAAAAAAAATATCCATATTTAAAACTTTATAAAGTAAAATAACTTCCTGGCAAAAGAACATATGGATTTGACTTAAATCTAAAGCGCAACTTAAATATGAATATTTTAAATATTTTATATTAATATATATTTTTTATGGATATATGCACTTTTATCATGGATAGATGCACTTTTAAGATGGATAGATGCACTTGTATGGACTTTCAAAACAAAAACAACCATTTACAGCCAATATAAAGCTTGGAAGGGCCAGGACATTGTTTAAAATAACTCTGATTGTTTTCGTCTGAGAGAAGAATGTCATATACACCTACAGTAGGATGGCTAGAGGGTGATTAAATCATGGGTTAATTATCATTTTGGGTGAACAATGCCTTTAAAGGTATAGTTCAACCACAAATTATATTTGTCATCACTTACTCACCCTCATGTTGTTCCAAACCTGTATGAGTTTCATACCATTTTTATGTTGGACACCATCCCGCCTGAAATCTATTGAATGGGGTTTCGGATAGTATATTTGATAGACATTTTAACTAAAGTTCCTGTCGTGATAAAAACTATTTTACTGCACTCAGAAGGCCCCCCAGGGTCCGTAGCACCAAGTGCCATCCCAAAATTCCACCATCTGCGAACCCACTATTTTTATAATGGCATAAATGCTATGTGGGATCTCAATATCTCAGCTCTGGAAGGGTCTAGAGCCTCCATTTTTGCACTCAGGTCTAAGTCTCATGGCCCTCTATCAGAATTCAGAGTTTCAAGAAGATCAGAGAAACTTTTTTTGCACCAAAAAAGTCGACAGGTGTACCCCTGACATTTTTTTTTTTTTCGTGTCGAAATTTTGAGTTTCTCTGATCTTCTTGAAACTGGATTCTGATAGAGGGCCATGAGACTTAGACCTGAGTGCAAAAATGGATTATTGAATCAGCTATTGTGACATCTTCTACAAATGGCCTGGGTAAGTATCATAACAGCATTTATTCAATCTTTGATGAACCATGTTCCATATAAAAACAAATAGTTTTGTCAGACTCAGTTGGTCATTTGTTTTAAGTTTATTTTCTCTTTTTTCTTATCTATATTATGTGCATTGTTGTACTTTTTGTGAATTCATAATAACACTTTCCCCTGGTTTCACAGAAAAAGCATAAGCCTAGCCCCAGATCAGTAATGTTTTTTTAAAAGGCCTTTTCAAAAACCCACAATTATACCTAAAACAAAGCGGAGGTCTCTCCATAATTGAAACGCTCTGCCGATGTTGATCCATGTTTTCGTCCGAAGTTGATCCAATTCACGTTTGGTCTGACGAGCTGATAAAACGTTTTATTTTTATGTGGAGTTTGTGTTGGAGTCTGTGTTGTCCTGGAGGCAGGGCGTATTTTTGTGTTATCAGACTCATGTCGTTAGCTGCAGACAGTGCCGTCACATTGACTGTATATAGAGAGCCTAAGCCCCTTCCCTCCGCTTCCGGCTCATGGGAGCTTATTTCGGAATAAATAAATGGTAGTCAATGGTGAGAGACAACTTATCTTTTTAATCCGTCTGAACTGTGCCCTGAATTACACATATAATGTTTGTCAATTCAAAAGATAATTGTGAAAGTCTAGAAAGTCACAGTTTGTCATAAAACAGAGGAGTAACATTTAATTTTATGTGAAAATCGCTCAATGAACTACATCTCCCGGGAAGCAAAACATTGCGCGAGATCCGCTGCTCGTGTGTGTGCAGTCTGGTACAAAACACTCAGGTATGACGGTGTAGCGTTACGATTATACCGTAAGACTATAGAAACAATGACAGACGTTAGCTTCAGTAAAGTTAGCTTCATTCATTGAGAGAAAATGTGTGCCTTTGGGGGTTGTAGTCTTTGTAATTGCGTATTTTCACAGTCTTATACCTCAGCGGTTTTACATCAAACTGTAGCCATCAGTAGTTTCCTTCCTCGTTCAGCACGTTTGTTGTGTCTTCTGAGGTGAGTTCTGCAGGTCAGATATTTCGCGTGTTTAAAAGCTACTTAAATGCCCTAATTGAACATAGGCCTATTCCTGGCTTAATCCAAGCCCTGTCTGTGAAATCAGACCTTTGAGATTAATTTACTTAAAAGTTACTTTACTAGATAGAAAAGGTGGGCATAAACATTTTAGTATAAAAACAAACTCAGTAAGTGTTTTCTTATTGATTTTGTCAGATCTCCTCCTCTTCCTCCTCCTCCAGTGAAGCTCCTCCTACTGCAGTTTACCAATAAACGCTGGAATATTCCCCTCAGCTACAAGTGAAGACGAGCATTAAACCATCAGGAAGAGCTGAAATCTGCTAACACAGAGTTTATTGAAGGACATTGAGAACATGAGATCCAGAACACTGCAGAATGAAACACACTGAAGAACAAAGAGGTTGATGTTAATTCTTGATTCTTTATTAAAGGCACAGTATGTAAGTTTTGCCACTGGAAGTCGCTTATTCTACACAAAGGCATAGCTTGATGATGTCATGAATGACCGTGGAATCATTGGAGGTCTTGTCTTTACCTACAGAACCGATGAAATACAATCCGATGGGACTTAGGCAGAAATCATGTTAATGAGCTAGTGTATTGAAGTTTTATTAACATTACGGACCGAGAGCCGAGGCCGCTGAAGCAATTGCTAATCAGAGACACCTGCGCGACACACTGGGCCTCACGTTCCATTGAGAGCAGCGGAGGATTTATTATGCTTGCAGTGAGACACTGGATGCAAAATGCTATTAGCTAGATGGATATTAGAGTATCATATTAATAAAAGCTGGATGACTTGTGTTGCTAAACGTCATGCAGTTATTTTAAAGGGGTGGTTGATTATGATTTTACTTTTCTAAATCTAGCTAGTCCAAGGCCATGAAAAAGGTCCATTCCGTCCACCGTCCATGAACCCAGTATTTTTATAATGGTATAAATGCTATGGGGGATCTCAACATCTCAGCTCTGGAAGGGTCTAGAGCCTCCATTTTTGCACTCAGGTCTAAGTCCCATGGCCCTCTATCAGAATCCAGAGTTTCAAGAAGATTGGAGAAACGTATTTTTTCGACCCCAAAAAAAAAAAAAACGACGGGTACCACTGTCGTTTTTTTCGGGTCGAAATTTTGAGTTGCTCTGATATAGTCTATTATACTCCAGCGGCTAAGCACAGCTAAAGCCTTTAATATTCATTTATGAAGATATTCATTTCATATTCAGCAAAATTCATGAGGTAGAAAATGTTATTATAGAGCCCATGAAAGCCAAAATGAGCCAATTGAGAAAGAAAGTTTGCATGTGCCTTCTGTGAGCACAGTCTCTCCAACCAAATGCCAAAAGTATTTTTTTCCAAAAGGAAGTCCACTGTTTTCATGACCATTGTCTTTTTTTCACACAAAATGACTTGATTATCAGAAAACCTGATTAGCCAAGCCCAACTCATGCCATAGGTTGCAGTGTAGGGCTGCATTTAGGTCATTTTCTTTGTTCTGTAGCACGGATTTAATTTTTTACTCGTACGGGTTGGTTTCACAAGGCAACATTTCAAAGCGTACCAAAATGTGTTTATGCAAGCCACATGTATAAGACGACCCTCTTATTGGTCAGAGTTCAACCAAAGAGTATAGAAGAACAAGAAGCAAAACTTTGATGCTTTTTTGGTAAAAGCCACTAGGTGGCGCTTCAGGAGCGCGGCCGCCATTTTGGGGTGAAAATTCCAACTCGAGTTACTGGACAACAGCATAGATAACTAGATAACAGTTTTTTGAGGTAGTTTTTTCTTCTAATTTTTCCCAAGCGGCAAAATTCTAATCTGAAAAATGAAGCCTACCCGGAAGTGCGAAAAACTGCAATAGATCGAAAATCCGCTAGAGGCCGGTCCCAAAAGGGAGCAAATATCCATAGACCTCACATTAAAATGTCCGTTTTCACAGCATCAATTCATATGTTTACAGTTTGACTTTTATTGTATTTTTCGATAGGTTCCGAGTGCCTGACAACTGTGAGGTGAGTGAATTTTTTCTAACTCGTTAGTTTAGATCGTATTTAGATATAAAATGTATGACAAATAAGGGCGGTTAACTTTGATTGACAGCTGATAACGGGCTGCGCCGAGTGGAATTGGACGTCTTGGCCATGATCTGACACGACACATCATACCACCTTTGTATCCTTTCTGAAACATTTGTATTTTGTATTTCTCAAGATTTTCTAATATGGCGCCACCCATACCCCCCATAAACAGCCTCAAACCTGTTTGTATGCAACTTGACACATTTACTACTTATTTTAGTTACCAATTCCATTAGGCCTGAAATATATTTTGTATGTTTTAATCCCCTGGATCATGCTACAAACATGACGATCATTGATGTGCTGTGTCCGTTATCCTATAACTTTAATTGCCACCTTGGACAGTGGCTGTGTTTTTTTTTGTTTACATAGTCTTGTTTTAACGGTCATTAATATAAGATACTACTGCAAAATACTGGTGTTGCAATGGAGCGTTCTATTGGCTTTCGCTTCTTGTCAATATACGTTCTTTGGTTCAACCGTTTTCATTCCTCAAGATGGACGGAGACAATCGCTCTGCTGGCTTTGTTTACAACTGTCAGGATTAGGGTTGGGTATCGAGAATCAAGTATCGATTGGAACCGAGACTAACTTTTCGTTTTTCCCGGAATCGTTCAAAAGTTAAAATTTCGATTCCTAGTTTCGATATTCACAGTCCGCCGAGCAGAAGAAGAAACCGCTGAACAACACCAACGAAGAAGCGTCTAGAGCCTCCATTTTTGCGCTCAGGTGCAAGTCTCAGTGCCCTCTATCAGAATCCAGAGTTTCGAGAAGATTGGGGATACTTGATTTTTCGCCCCCCCAAAAAAAAAACGTAAGGGGTAACACTGTCGTTTTTTTTTCCGGGTCGAAATTTTGAGTTTCCATATCTCAGCTCTGGAAGGGTCTAGAGCCTCCATTTTTGCGCTCAGGTGCAAGTCTCAGTGCCCTCTATCAGAATCCAGAGTTTCGAGAAGATTGGGGATACTTGATTTTTCGCCCAAAAAAAAAAACGTAAGGGGTAACACTGTCGTTTTTTTTTTCGGGTCGAAATTTTGAGTTTCCATATCTCAGCTCTGGAAGGGTCTAGAGCCTCCATTTTTGCGCTCAGGTGCAAGTCTCAGTGCCCTCTATCAGAATCCAGAGTTTCGAGAAGATTGGGGATACTTGATTTTTCGCCCAAAAAAAAAAACGTAAGGGGTAACACTGTCGTTTTTTTTTCGGGTCGAAATTTTGAGTTTCCATATCTCAGCTCTGGAAGGGTCTAGAGCCTCCATTTTTGCGCTCAGGTGCAAGTCTCAGTGCCCTCTATCAGAATCCAGAGTTTCGAGAAGATTGGGGATACTTGATTTTTCGCCCAAAAAAAAAAACGTAAGGGGTAACACTGTCGTTTTTTTTTCGGGTCGAAATTTTGAGTTTCCATATCTCAGCTCTGGAAGGGTCTAGAGCCTCAATTTTTGCGCTCAGGTGCAAGTCTCAGTGCCCTCTATCAGAATCCAGAGTTTCGAGAAGATTGGGGATACTTGATTTTTCGCCCAAAAAAAAAAAACGTAAGGGGTAACACTGTCGTTTTTTTTTCGGGTCGAAATTTTGAGTTTCCATATCTCAGCTCTGGAAGGGTCTAGAGCCTCCATTTTTGCGCTCAGGTGCAAGTCTCAGTGCCCTCTATCAGAATCCAGAGTTTCGAGAAGATTGGGGATACTTGATTTTTCGCCCAAAAAAAAAAAACGTAAGGGGTAACACTGTCGTTTTTTTTTCGGGTCGAAATTTTGAGTTTCCATATCTCAGCTCTGGAAGGGTCTAGAGCCTCCATTTTTGCGCTCAGGTGCAAGTCTCAGTGCCCTCTATCAGAATCCAGAGTTTCGAGAAGATTGGGGATACTTGATTTTTCGCCCAAAAAAAAAAAAACGTAAGGGGTAACACTGTCGTTTTTTTTTCGGGTCGAAATTTTGAGTTTCCATATCTCAGCTCTGGAAGGGTCTAGAGCCTCCATTTTTGCGCTCAGGTGCAAGTCTCAGTGCCCTCTATCAGAATCCAGAGTTTCGAGAAGATTGGGGATACTTGATTTTTCGCCCAAAAAAAAAAACGTAAGGGGTAACACTGTCGTTTTTTTTTCGGGTCGAAATTTTGAGTTTCCATATCTCAGCTCTGGAAGGGTCTAGAGCCTCCATTTTTGCGCTCAGGTGCAAGTCTCAATGCCCTCTATCAGAATCCAGAGTTTCGAGAAGATTGGGGATACTTGATTTTTCGCCAAAAAAAAAAAACGTAAGGGGTAACACTGTCGTTTTTTTTTCGGGTCGAAATTTTGAGTTTCCATATCTCAGCTCTGGAAGGGTCTAGAGCCTCCATTTTTGCGCTCAGGTGCAAGTCTCAGTGCCCTCTATCAGAATCCAGAGTTTCGAGAAGATTGGGGATACTTGATTTTTCGCCCAAAAAAAAAAAAACGTAAGGGGTAACACTGTCGTTTTTTTTTTCGGGTCGAAATTTTGAGTTTCCATATCTCAGCTCTGGAAGGGTCTAGAGCCTCCATTTTTGCGCTCAGGTGCAAGTTTCAGTGCCCTCTATCAGAATCCAGAGTTTCGAGAAGATTGGGGATACTTGATTTTTCGCCCCAAAAAAAAAAAACGTAAGGGGTAACACTGTCGTTTTTTTTTCGGGTCGAAATTTTGAGTTTCCATATCTCAGCTCTGGAAGGGTCTAGAGCCTCCATTTTTGCGCTCAGGTGCAAGTCTCAGTGCCCTCTATCAGAATCCAGAGTTTCGAGAAGATTGGGGATACTTGATTTTTCGCCCAAAAAAAAAAAAACGTAAGGGGTAACACTGTCGTTTTTTTTTCGGGTCGAAATTTTGAGTTTCCATATCTCAGCTCTGGAAGGGTCTAGAGCCTCCATTTTTGCGCTCAGGTGCAAGTCTCAGTGCCCTCTATCAGAATCCAGAGTTTCGAGAAGATTGGGGATACTTGATTTTTCGCCCAAAAAAAAAAACGTAAGGGGTAACACTGTCGTTTTTTTTTCGGGTCGAAATTTTGAGTTTCCATATCTCAGCTCTGGAAGGGTCTAGAGCCTCCATTTTTGCGCTCAGGTGCAAGTCTCAATGCCCTCTATCAGAATCCAGAGTTTCGAGAAGATTGGGGATACTTGATTTTTCGCCAAAAAAAAAAAACGTAAGGGGTAACACTGTCGTTTTTTTTTCGGGTCGAAATTTTGAGTTTCCATATCTCAGCTCTGGAAGGGTCTAGAGCCTCCATTTTTGCGCTCAGGTGCAAGTCTCAGTGCCCTCTATCAGAATCCAGAGTTTCGAGAAGATTGGGGATACTTGATTTTTCGCCCAAAAAAAAAAAAACGTAAGGGGTAACACTGTCGTTTTTTTTTTCGGGTCGAAATTTTGAGTTTCCATATCTCAGCTCTGGAAGGGTCTAGAGCCTCCATTTTTGCGCTCAGGTGCAAGTTTCAGTGCCCTCTATCAGAATCCAGAGTTTCGAGAAGATTGGGGATACTTGATTTTTCGCCCCAAAAAAAAAAACGTAAGGGGTAACACTGTCGTTTTTTTTTCGGGTCGAAATTTTGAGTTTCCATATCTCAGCTCTGGAAGGGTCTAGAGCCTCCATTTTTGCGCTCAGGTTTAAGTCTCAGTGCCCTCTATCAGAATCCAGAGTTTCGAGAAGATTGGGGATACTTGATTTTTCGCCCAAAAAAAAAAAACGTAAGGGGTAACACTGTCGTTTTTTTTTCGGGTCGAAATTTTGAGTTTCCATATCTCAGCTCTGGAAGGGTCTAGAGCCTCCATTTTTGCGCTCAGGTGCAAGTCTCAGTGCCCTCTATCAGAATCCAGAGTTTCGAGAAGATTGGGGATACTTGATTTTTCGCCCAAAAAAAAAAAACGTAAGGGGTAACACTGTCGTTTTTTTTTCGGGTCGAAATTTTGAGTTTCCATATCTCAGCTCTGGAAGGGTCTAGAGCCTCCATTTTTGCGCTCAGGTGCAAGTCTCAGTGCCCTCTATCAGAATCCAGAGTTTCGAGAAGATTGGGGATACTTGATTTTTAGCCCAAAAAAAAAAACGTAAGGGGTAACACTGTCGTTTTTTTTTTCGGGTCGAAATTTTGAGTTTCCATATCTCAGCTCTGGAAGGGTCTAGAGCCTCCATTTTTGCGCTCAGGTGCAAGTCTCAGTGCCCTCTATCAGAATCCAGAGTTTCGAGAAGATTGGGGATACTTGATTTTTCGCCCAAAAAAAAAAAACGTAAGGGGTAACACTGTCGTTTTTTTTTCGGGTCGAAATTTTGAGTTTCCATATCTCAGCTCTGGAAGGGTCTAGAGCCTCCATTTTTGCGCTCAGGTGCAAGTCTCAGTGCCCTCTATCAGAATCCAGAGTTTCGAGAAGATTGGGGATACTTGATTTTTAGCCCAAAAAAAAAAACGTAAGGGGTAACACTGTCGTTTTTTTTTTCGGGTCGAAATTTTGAGTTTCCATATCTCAGCTCTGGAAGGGTCTAGAGCCTCCATTTTTGCGCTCAGGTGCAAGTCTCAGTGCCCTCTATCAGAATCCAGAGTTTCGAGAAGATTGGGGATACTTGATTTTTCGCCCAAAAAAAAAAATGTAAGGGGTAACACTGTCGTTTTTTTTTCGGGTCGAAATTTTGAGTTTCCATATCTCAGCTCTGGAAGGGTCTAGAGCCTCCATTTTTGCGCTCAGGTGCAAGTCTCAGTGCCCTCTATCAGAATCCAGAGTTTCGAGAAGATTGGGGATACTTGATTTTTCGCCCAAAAAAAAAAACGTAAGGGGTAACACTGTTGTTTTTTTTTCGGGTCGAAATTTTGAGTTTCCATATCTCAGCTCTGGAAGGGTCTAGAGCCTCCATTTTTGCGCTCAGGTGCAAGTCTCAGTGCCCTCTATCAGAATCCAGAGTTTCGAGAAGATTGGGGATACTTGATTTTTCGCCCAAAAAAAAAAAACGTAAGGGGTAACACTGTCGTTTTTTTTTCGGGTCGAAATTTTGAGTTTCCATATCTCAGCTCTGGAAGGGTCTAGAGCCTCCATTTTTGCGCTCAGGTGCAAGTCTCAGTGCCCTCTATCAGAATCCAGAGTTTCGAGAAGATTGGGGATACTTGATTTTTCGCCCAAAAAAAAAAAACGTAAGGGGTAACACTGTCGTTTTTTTTTCGGGTCGAAATTTTGAGTTTCCATATCTCAGCTCTGGAAGGGTCTAGAGCCTCCATTTTTGCGCTCAGGTGCAAGTCTCAGTGTCCTCTATCAGAATCCAGAGTTTCGAGAAGATTGGGGATACTTGATTTTTCGCCCAAAAAAAAAAACGTAAGGGGTAACACTGTCGTTTTTTTTTCGGGTCGAAATTTTGAGTTTCCATATCTCAGCTCTGGAAGGGTCTAGAGCCTCCATTTTTGCGCTCAGGTGCAAGTCTCAGTGCCCTCTATCAGAATCCAGAGTTTCGCGAAGATTGGGGATACTTGATTTTTCGCCCAAAAAAAAAAACGTAAGGGGTAACACTGTCGTTTTTTTTTCGGGTCGAAATTTTGAGTTTCCATATCTCAGCTCTGGAAGGGTCTAGAGCCTCCATTTTTGCGCTCAGGTGCAAGTCTCAGTGCCCTCTATCAGAATCCAGAGTTTCGAGAAGATTGGGGATACTTGATTTTTCGCCCAAAAAAAAAAACGTAAGGGGTAACACTGTCGTTTTTTTTTCGGGTCGAAATTTTGAGTTTCCATATCTCAGCTCTGGAAGGGTCTAGAGCCTCCATTTTTGCGCTCAGGTGCAAGTCTCAGTGCCCTCTATCAGAATCCAGAGTTTCGAGAAGATTGGGGATACTTGATTTTTCGCCCAAAAAAAAAAACGTAAGGGGTAACACTGTCGTTTTTTTTTCGGGTCGAAATTTTGAGTTTCCATATCTCAGCTCTGGAAGGGTCTAGAGCCTCCATTTTTGCGCTCAGGTGCAAGTCTCAGTGCCCTCTATCAGAATCCAGAGTTTCGAGAAGATTGGGGATACTTGATTTTTCGCCCAAAAAAAAAAACGTAAGGGGTAACACTGTCGTTTTTTTTTCGGGTCGAAATTTTGAGTTTCCATATCTCAGCTCTGGAAGGGTCTAGAGCCTCCATTTTTGCGCTCAGGTGCAAGTCTCAGTGCCCTCTATCAGAATCCAGAGTTTCGAGAAGATTGGGGATACTTGATTTTTCGCCCAAAAAAAAAAAACGTAAGGGGTAACACTGTCGTTTTTTTTTCGGGTCGAAATTTTGAGTTTCCATATTTCAGCTCTGGAAGGGTCTAGAGCCTCCATTTTTGCGCTCAGGTGCAAGTCTCAGTGCCCTCTATCAGAATCCAGAGTTTCGAGAAGATTGGGGATACTTGATTTTTCGCCCAAAAAAAAAAAACGTAAGGGGTAACACTGTCGTTTTTTTTTCGGGTCGAAATTTTGAGTTTCCATATCTCAGCTCTGGAAGGGTCTAGAGCCTCCATTTTTGCGCTCAGGTGCAAGTCTCAGTGCCCTCTATCAGAATACAGAGTTTCGAGAAGATTGGGGATACTTGATTTTTCGCCCCCAAAAAAAAAACGTAAGGGGTAACACTGTCGTTTTTTTTTCGGGTCGAAATTTTGAGTTTCCATATCTCAGCTCTGGAAGGGTCTAGAGCCTCCATTTTTGCGCTCAGGTGCAAGTCTCAGTGCCCTCTATCAGAATCCAGAGTTTCGAGAAGATTGGGGATACTTGATTTTTCGCCCAAAAAAAAAAAACGTAAGGGGTAACACTGTCGTTTTTTTTTCGGGTCGAAATTTTGAGTTTCCATATTTCAGCTCTGGAAGGGTCTAGAGCCTCCATTTTTGCGCTCAGGTGCAAGTCTCAGTGCCCTCTATCAGAATCCAGAGTTTCGAGAAGATTGGGGATACTTGATTTTTCGCCCAAAAAAAAAAAACGTAAGGGGTAACACTGTCGTTTTTTTTTCGGGTCGAAATTTTGAGTTTCCATATCTCAGCTCTGGAAGGGTCTAGAGCCTCCATTTTTGCGCTCAGGTGCAAGTCTCAGTGCCCTCTATCAGAATACAGAGTTTCGAGAAGATTGGGGATACTTGATTTTTCGCCCCCAAAAAAAAAACGTAAGGGGTAACACTGTCGTTTTTTTTTCGGGTCGAAATTTTGAGTTTCCATATCTCAGCTCTGGAAGGGTCTAGAGCCTCCATTTTTGCGCTCAGGTGCAAGTCTCAGTGTCCTCTATCAGAATCCAGAGTTTCGAGAAGATTGGGGATACTTGATTTTTCGCCCAAAAAAAAAAACGTAAGGGGTAACACTGTCGTTTTTTTTTCGGGTCGAAATTTTGAGTTTCCATATCTCAGCTCTGGAAGGGTCTAGAGCCTCCATTTTTGCGCTCAGGTGCAAGTCTCAGTGCCCTCTATCAGAATCCAGAGTTTCGCGAAGATTGGGGATACTTGATTTTTCGCCCAAAAAAAAAAACGTAAGGGGTAACACTGTCGTTTTTTTTTCGGGTCGAAATTTTGAGTTTCCATATCTCAGCTCTGGAAGGGTCTAGAGCCTCCATTTTTGCGCTCAGGTGCAAGTCTCAGTGCCCTCTATCAGAATCCAGAGTTTCGAGAAGATTGGGGATACTTGATTTTTCGCCCAAAAAAAAAAAACGTAAGGGGTAACACTGTCGTTTTTTTTTCGGGTCGAAATTTTGAGTTTCCATATCTCAGCTCTGGAAGGGTCTAGAGCCTCCATTTTTGCGCTCAGGTGCAAGTCTCAGTGCCCTCTATCAGAATCCAGAGTTTCGAGAAGATTGGGGATACTTGATTTTTCGCCCAAAAAAAAAAACGTAAGGGGTAACACTGTCGTTTTTTTTTCGGGTCGAAATTTTGAGTTTCCATATCTCAGCTCTGGAAGGGTCTAGAGCCTCCATTTTTGCGCTCAGGTGCAAGTCTCAGTGCCCTCTATCAGAATCCAGAGTTTCGAGAAGATTGGGGATACTTGATTTTTCGCCCAAAAAAAAAAACGTAAGGGGTAACACTGTCGTTTTTTTTTCGGGTCGAAATTTTGAGTTTCCATATCTCAGCTCTGGAAGGGTCTAGAGCCTCCATTTTTGCGCTCAGGTGCAAGTCTCAGTGCCCTCTATCAGAATCCAGAGTTTCGAGAAGATTGGGGATACTTGATTTTTCGCCCAAAAAAAAAAAACGTAAGGGGTAACACTGTCGTTTTTTTTTCGGGTCGAAATTTTGAGTTTCCATATTTCAGCTCTGGAAGGGTCTAGAGCCTCCATTTTTGCGCTCAGGTGCAAGTCTCAGTGCCCTCTATCAGAATCCAGAGTTTCGAGAAGATTGGGGATACTTGATTTTTCGCCCAAAAAAAAAAAACGTAAGGGGTAACACTGTCGTTTTTTTTTCGGGTCGAAATTTTGAGTTTCCATATCTCAGCTCTGGAAGGGTCTAGAGCCTCCATTTTTGCGCTCAGGTGCAAGTCTCAGTGCCCTCTATCAGAATACAGAGTTTCGAGAAGATTGGGGATACTTGATTTTTCGCCCCCAAAAAAAAAACGTAAGGGGTAACACTGTCGTTTTTTTTTCGGGTCGAAATTTTGAGTTTCCATATCTCAGCTCTGGAAGGGTCTAGAGCCTCCATTTTTGCGCTCAGGTGCAAGTCTCAGTGTCCTCTATCAGAATCCAGAGTTTCGAGAAGATTGGGGATACTTGATTTTTCGCCCAAAAAAAAAAACGTAAGGGGTAACACTGTCGTTTTTTTTTCGGGTCGAAATTTTGAGTTTCCATATCTCAGCTCTGGAAGGGTCTAGAGCCTCCATTTTTGCGCTCAGGTGCAAGTCTCAGTGCCCTCTATCAGAATCCAGAGTTTCGCGAAGATTGGGGATACTTGATTTTTCGCCCAAAAAAAAAAACGTAAGGGGTAACACTGTCGTTTTTTTTTCGGGTCGAAATTTTGAGTTTCCATATCTCAGCTCTGGAAGGGTCTAGAGCCTCCATTTTTGCGCTCAGGTGCAAGTCTCAGTGCCCTCTATCAGAATCCAGAGTTTCGAGAAGATTGGGGATACTTGATTTTTCGCCCAAAAAAAAAAAACGTAAGGGGTAACACTGTCGTTTTTTTTTCGGGTCGAAATTTTGAGTTTCCATATCTCAGCTCTGGAAGGGTCTAGAGCCTCCATTTTTGCGCTCAGGTGCAAGTCTCAGTGCCCTCTATCAGAATCCAGAGTTTCGAGAAGATTGGGGATACTTGATTTTTCGCCCAAAAAAAAAAACGTAAGGGGTAACACTGTCGTTTTTTTTTCGGGTCGAAATTTTGAGTTTCCATATCTCAGCTCTGGAAGGGTCTAGAGCCTCCATTTTTGCGCTCAGGTGCAAGTCTCAGTGCCCTCTATCAGAATCCAGAGTTTCGAGAAGATTGGGGATACTTGATTTTTCGCCCAAAAAAAAAAACGTAAGGGGTAACACTGTCGTTTTTTTTTCGGGTCGAAATTTTGAGTTTCCATATCTCAGCTCTGGAAGGGTCTAGAGCCTCCATTTTTGCGCTCAGGTGCAAGTCTCAGTGCCCTCTATCAGAATCCAGAGTTTCGAGAAGATTGGGGATACTTGATTTTTCGCCCAAAAAAAAAAAACGTAAGGGGTAACACTGTCGTTTTTTTTTCGGGTCGAAATTTTGAGTTTCCATATCTCAGCTCTGGAAGGGTCTAGAGCCTCCATTTTTGCGCTCAGGTGCAAGTCTCAGTGCCCTCTATCAGAATCCAGAGTTTCGAGAAGATTGGGGATACTTGATTTTTCGCCCAAAAAAAAAAAACGTAAGGGGTAACACTGTCGTTTTTTTTTCGGGTCGAAATTTTGAGTTTCCATATCTCAGCTCTGGAAGGGTCTAGAGCCTCCATTTTTGCGCTCAGGTGCAAGTCTCAGTGCCCTCTATCAGAATACAGAGTTTCGAGAAGATTGGGGATACTTGATTTTTCGCCCCCAAAAAAAAAACGTAAGGGGTAACACTGTCGTTTTTTTTTCGGGTCGAAATTTTGAGTTTCCATATCTCAGCTCTGGAAGGGTCTAGAGCCTCCATTTTTGCGCTCAGGTGCAAGTCTCAGTGTCCTCTATCAGAATCCAGAGTTTCGAGAAGATTGGGGATACTTGATTTTTCGCCCAAAAAAAAAAACGTAAGGGGTAACACTGTCGTTTTTTTTTCGGGTCGAAATTTTGAGTTTCCATATCTCAGCTCTGGAAGGGTCTAGAGCCTCCATTTTTGCGCTCAGGTGCAAGTCTCAGTGCCCTCTATCAGAATCCAGAGTTTCGAGAAGATTGGGGATACTTGATTTTTCGCCCAAAAAAAAAAACGTAAGGGGTAACACTGTCGTTTTTTTTTCGGGTCGAAATTTTGAGTTTCCATATTTCAGCTCTGGAAGGGTCTAGAGCCTCCATTTTTGCGCTCAGGTGCAAGTCTCAGTGCCCTCTATCAGAATCCAGAGTTTCGAGAAGATTGGGGATACTTGATTTTTCGCCCAAAAAAAAAAAACGTAAGGGGTAACACTGTCGTTTTTTTTTCGGGTCGAAATTTTGAGTTTCCATATCTCAGCTCTGGAAGGGTCTAGAGCCTCCATTTTTGCGCTCAGGTGCAAGTCTCAGTGCCCTCTATCAGAATACAGAGTTTCGAGAAGATTGGGGATACTTGATTTTTCGCCCCCAAAAAAAAAACGTAAGGGGTAACACTGTCGTTTTTTTTTCGGGTCGAAATTTTGAGTTTCCATATCTCAGCTCTGGAAGGGTCTAGAGCCTCCATTTTTGCGCTCAGGTGCAAGTCTCAGTGTCCTCTATCAGAATCCAGAGTTTCGAGAAGATTGGGGATACTTGATTTTTCGCCCAAAAAAAAAAACGTAAGGGGTAACACTGTCGTTTTTTTTTCGGGTCGAAATTTTGAGTTTCCATATCTCAGCTCTGGAAGGGTCTAGAGCCTCCATTTTTGCGCTCAGGTGCAAGTCTCAGTGCCCTCTATCAGAATCCAGAGTTTCGCGAAGATTGGGGATACTTGATTTTTCGCCCAAAAAAAAAAACGTAAGGGGTAACACTGTCGTTTTTTTTTCGGGTCGAAATTTTGAGTTTCCATATCTCAGCTCTGGAAGGGTCTAGAGCCTCCATTTTTGCGCTCAGGTGCAAGTCTCAGTGCCCTCTATCAGAATCCAGAGTTTCGAGAAGATTGGGGATACTTGATTTTTCGCCCAAAAAAAAAAAACGTAAGGGGTAACACTGTCGTTTTTTTTTCGGGTCGAAATTTTGAGTTTCCATATCTCAGCTCTGGAAGGGTCTAGAGCCTCCATTTTTGCGCTCAGGTGCAAGTCTCAGTGCCCTCTATCAGAATCCAGAGTTTCGAGAAGATTGGGGATACTTGATTTTTCGCCCAAAAAAAAAAACGTAAGGGGTAACACTGTCGTTTTTTTTTCGGGTCGAAATTTTGAGTTTCCATATCTCAGCTCTGGAAGGGTCTAGAGCCTCCATTTTTGCGCTCAGGTGCAAGTCTCAGTGCCCTCTATCAGAATCCAGAGTTTCGAGAAGATTGGGGATACTTGATTTTTCGCCCAAAAAAAAAAACGTAAGGGGTAACACTGTCGTTTTTTTTTCGGGTCGAAATTTTGAGTTTCCATATCTCAGCTCTGGAAGGGTCTAGAGCCTCCATTTTTGCGCTCAGGTGCAAGTCTCAGTGCCCTCTATCAGAATCCAGAGTTTCGAGAAGATTGGGGATACTTGATTTTTCGCCCAAAAAAAAAAAACGTAAGGGGTAACACTGTCGTTTTTTTTTCGGGTCGAAATTTTGAGTTTCCATATTTCAGCTCTGGAAGGGTCTAGAGCCTCCATTTTTGCGCTCAGGTGCAAGTCTCAGTGCCCTCTATCAGAATCCAGAGTTTCGAGAAGATTGGGGATACTTGATTTTTCGCCCAAAAAAAAAAAACGTAAGGGGTAACACTGTCGTTTTTTTTTCGGGTCGAAATTTTGAGTTTCCATATCTCAGCTCTGGAAGGGTCTAGAGCCTCCATTTTTGCGCTCAGGTGCAAGTCTCAGTGCCCTCTATCAGAATACAGAGTTTCGAGAAGATTGGGGATACTTGATTTTTCGCCCCCAAAAAAAAAACGTAAGGGGTAACACTGTCGTTTTTTTTTCGGGTCGAAATTTTGAGTTTCCATATCTCAGCTCTGGAAGGGTCTAGAGCCTCCATTTTTGCGCTCAGGTGCAAGTCTCAGTGTCCTCTATCAGAATCCAGAGTTTCGAGAAGATTGGGGATACTTGATTTTTCGCCCAAAAAAAAAAACGTAAGGGGTAACACTGTCGTTTTTTTTTCGGGTCGAAATTTTGAGTTTCCATATCTCAGCTCTGGAAGGGTCTAGAGCCTCCATTTTTGCGCTCAGGTGCAAGTCTCAGTGCCCTCTATCAGAATCCAGAGTTTCGCGAAGATTGGGGATACTTGATTTTTCGCCCAAAAAAAAAAACGTAAGGGGTAACACTGTCGTTTTTTTTTCGGGTCGAAATTTTGAGTTTCCATATCTCAGCTCTGGAAGGGTCTAGAGCCTCCATTTTTGCGCTCAGGTGCAAGTCTCAGTGCCCTCTATCAGAATCCAGAGTTTCGAGAAGATTGGGGATACTTGATTTTTCGCCCAAAAAAAAAAAACGTAAGGGGTAACACTGTCGTTTTTTTTTCGGGTCGAAATTTTGAGTTTCCATATCTCAGCTCTGGAAGGGTCTAGAGCCTCCATTTTTGCGCTCAGGTGCAAGTCTCAGTGCCCTCTATCAGAATCCAGAGTTTCGAGAAGATTGGGGATACTTGATTTTTCGCCCAAAAAAAAAAACGTAAGGGGTAACACTGTCGTTTTTTTTTCGGGTCGAAATTTTGAGTTTCCATATCTCAGCTCTGGAAGGGTCTAGAGCCTCCATTTTTGCGCTCAGGTGCAAGTCTCAGTGCCCTCTATCAGAATCCAGAGTTTCGAGAAGATTGGGGATACTTGATTTTTCGCCCAAAAAAAAAAACGTAAGGGGTAACACTGTCGTTTTTTTTTCGGGTCGAAATTTTGAGTTTCCATATCTCAGCTCTGGAAGGGTCTAGAGCCTCCATTTTTGCGCTCAGGTGCAAGTCTCAGTGCCCTCTATCAGAATCCAGAGTTTCGAGAAGATTGGGGATACTTGATTTTTCGCCCAAAAAAAAAAAACGTAAGGGGTAACACTGTCGTTTTTTTTTCGGGTCGAAATTTTGAGTTTCCATATCTCAGCTCTGGAAGGGTCTAGAGCCTCCATTTTTGCGCTCAGGTGCAAGTCTCAGTGCCCTCTATCAGAATCCAGAGTTTCGAGAAGATTGGGGATACTTGATTTTTCGCCCAAAAAAAAAAAACGTAAGGGGTAACACTGTCGTTTTTTTTTCGGGTCGAAATTTTGAGTTTCCATATCTCAGCTCTGGAAGGGTCTAGAGCCTCCATTTTTGCGCTCAGGTGCAAGTCTCAGTGCCCTCTATCAGAATACAGAGTTTCGAGAAGATTGGGGATACTTGATTTTTCGCCCCCAAAAAAAAAACGTAAGGGGTAACACTGTCGTTTTTTTTTCGGGTCGAAATTTTGAGTTTCCATATCTCAGCTCTGGAAGGGTCTAGAGCCTCCATTTTTGCGCTCAGGTGCAAGTCTCAGTGTCCTCTATCAGAATCCAGAGTTTCGAGAAGATTGGGGATACTTGATTTTTCGCCCAAAAAAAAAAACGTAAGGGGTAACACTGTCGTTTTTTTTTCGGGTCGAAATTTTGAGTTTCCATATCTCAGCTCTGGAAGGGTCTAGAGCCTCCATTTTTGCGCTCAGGTGCAAGTCTCAGTGCCCTCTATCAGAATCCAGAGTTTCGCGAAGATTGGGGATACTTGATTTTTCGCCCAAAAAAAAAAACGTAAGGGGTAACACTGTCGTTTTTTTTTCGGGTCGAAATTTTGAGTTTCCATATCTCAGCTCTGGAAGGGTCTAGAGCCTCCATTTTTGCGCTCAGGTGCAAGTCTCAGTGCCCTCTATCAGAATCCAGAGTTTCGAGAAGATTGGGGATACTTGATTTTTCGCCCAAAAAAAAAAACGTAAGGGGTAACACTGTCGTTTTTTTTTCGGGTCGAAATTTTGAGTTTCCATATCTCAGCTCTGGAAGGGTCTAGAGCCTCCATTTTTGCGCTCAGGTGCAAGTCTCAGTGCCCTCTATCAGAATCCAGAGTTTCGAGAAGATTGGGGATACTTGATTTTTCGCCCAAAAAAAAAAACGTAAGGGGTAACACTGTCGTTTTTTTTTCGGGTCGAAATTTTGAGTTTCCATATCTCAGCTCTGGAAGGGTCTAGAGCCTCCATTTTTGCGCTCAGGTGCAAGTCTCAGTGCCCTCTATCAGAATCCAGAGTTTCGAGAAGATTGGGGATACTTGATTTTTCGCCCAAAAAAAAAAACGTAAGGGGTAACACTGTCGTTTTTTTTTCGGGTCGAAATTTTGAGTTTCCATATCTCAGCTCTGGAAGGGTCTAGAGCCTCCATTTTTGCGCTCAGGTGCAAGTCTCAGTGCCCTCTATCAGAATCCAGAGTTTCGAGAAGATTGGGGATACTTGATTTTTCGCCCAAAAAAAAAAAACGTAAGGGGTAACACTGTCGTTTTTTTTTCGGGTCGAAATTTTGAGTTTCCATATTTCAGCTCTGGAAGGGTCTAGAGCCTCCATTTTTGCGCTCAGGTGCAAGTCTCAGTGCCCTCTATCAGAATCCAGAGTTTCGAGAAGATTGGGGATACTTGATTTTT
Source organism: Pimephales promelas (assembly GCF_988280905.1). Classification (NCBI taxonomy): domain Eukaryota; kingdom Metazoa; phylum Chordata; class Actinopteri; order Cypriniformes; family Leuciscidae; genus Pimephales; species Pimephales promelas. Next base: position 2,933,034 of record NC_142770.1, on the reverse strand, counting down.
CGCCCAAAAAAAAAAAACGTAAGGGGTAACACTGTCGTTTTTTTTTCGGGTCGAAATTTTGAGTTTCCATATCTCAGCTCTGGAAGGGTCTAGAGCCTCCATTTTTGCGCTCAGGTGCAAGTCTCAGTGCCCTCTATCAGAATACAGAGTTTCGAGAAGATTGGGGATACTTGATTTTTCGCCCCCAAAAAAAAAACGTAAGGGGTAACACTGTCGTTTTTTTTTCGGGTCGAAATTTTGAGTTTCCATATCTCAGCTCTGGAAGGGTCTAGAGCCTCCATTTTTGCGCTCAGGTGCAAGTCTCAGTGCCCTCTATCAGAATCCAGAGTTTCGAGAAGATTGGGGATACTTGATTTTTCGCCCAAAAAAAAAAAACGTAAGGGGTAACACTGTCGTTTTTTTTTCGGGTCGAAATTTTGAGTTTCCATATTTCAGCTCTGGAAGGGTCTAGAGCCTCCATTTTTGCGCTCAGGTGCAAGTCTCAGTGCCCTCTATCAGAATCCAGAGTTTCGAGAAGATTGGGGATACTTGATTTTTCGCCCAAAAAAAAAAAACGTAAGGGGTAACACTGTCGTTTTTTTTTCGGGTCGAAATTTTGAGTTTCCATATCTCAGCTCTGGAAGGGTCTAGAGCCTCCATTTTTGCGCTCAGGTGCAAGTCTCAGTGCCCTCTATCAGAATACAGAGTTTCGAGAAGATTGGGGATACTTGATTTTTCGCCCCCAAAAAAAAAACGTAAGGGGTAACACTGTCGTTTTTTTTTCGGGTCGAAATTTTGAGTTTCCATATCTCAGCTCTGGAAGGGTCTAGAGCCTCCATTTTTGCGCTCAGGTGCAAGTCTCAGTGCCCTCTATCAGAATCCAGAGTTTCGAGAAGATTGGGGATACTTGATTTTTCGCCCAAAAAAAAAAAACGTAAGGGGTAACACTGTCGTTTTTTTTTCGGGTCGAAATTTTGAGTTTCCATATCTCAGCTCTGGAAGGGTCTAGAGCCTCCATTTTTGCGCTCAGGTGCAAGTCTCAGTGCCCTCTATCAGAATCCAGAGTTTCGAGAAGATTGGGGATACTTGATTTTTCGCCCAAAAAAAAAAACGTAAGGGGTAACACTGTCGTTTTTTTTTCGGGTCGAAATTTTGAGTTTCCATATCTCAGCTCTGGAAGGGTCTAGAGCCTCCATTTTTGCGCTCAGGTGCAAGTCTCAGTGCCCTCTATCAGAATCCAGAGTTTCGAGAAGATTGGGGATACTTGATTTTTCGCCCAAAAAAAAAAACGTAAGGGGTAACACTGTCGTTTTTTTTTCGGGTCGAAATTTTGAGTTTCCATATCTCAGCTCTGGAAGGGTCTAGAGCCTCCATTTTTGCGCTCAGGTGCAAGTCTCAGTGCCCTCTATCAGAATCCAGAGTTTCGAGAAGATTGGGGATACTTGATTTTTCGCCCAAAAAAAAAAAACGTAAGGGGTAACACTGTCGTTTTTTTTTCGGGTCGAAATTTTGAGTTTCCATATCTCAGCTCTGGAAGGGTCTAGAGCCTCCATTTTTGCGCTCAGGTGCAAGTCTCAGTGCCCTCTATCAGAATCCAGAGTTTCGAGAAGATTGGGGATACTTGATTTTTCGCCCAAAAAAAAAAAACGTAAGGGGTAACACTGTCGTTTTTTTTTCGGGTCGAAATTTTGAGTTTCCACATCTCAGCTCTGGAAGGGTCTAGAGCCTCCATTTTTGCGCTCAGGTGCAAGTCTCAGTGCCCTCTATCAGAATCCAGAGTTTCGAGAAGATTGGGGATACTTGATTTTTCGCCCAAAAAAAAAACGTAAGGGGTAACACTGTCGTTTTTTTTTCGGGTCGAAATTTTGAGTTTCCATATCTCAGCTCTGGAAGGGTCTAGAGCCTCCATTTTTGCGCTCAGGTGCAAGTTTCAGTGCCCTCTATCAGAATCCAGAGTTTCGAGAAGATTGGGGATACTTGATTTTTCGCCCAAAAAAAAAAAACGTAAGGGGTAACACTGTCGTTTTTTTTTCGGGTCGAATTTTTGAGTTTCCATATCTCAGCTCTGGAAGGGTCTAGAGCCTCCATTTTTGCGCTCAGGTGCAAGTCTCAGTGCCCTCTATCAGAATCCAGAGTTTCGAGAAGATTGGGGATACTTGATTTTTCGCCCAAAAAAAAAAAACGTAAGGGGTAACACTGTCGTTTTTTTTTCGGGTCGAAATTTTGAGTTTCCATATCTCAGCTCTGGAAGGGTCTAGAGCCTCCATTTTTGCGCTCAGGTGCAAGTCTCAGTGCCCTCTATCAGAATCCAGAGTTTCGAGAAGATTGGGGATACTTGATTTTTCGCCCAAAAAAAAAAACGTAAGGGGTAACACTGTCGTTTTTTTTTCGGGTCGAAATTTTGAGTTTCCATATCTCAGCTCTGGAAGGGTCTAGAGCCTCCATTTTTGCGCTCAGGTGCAAGTCTCAGTGCCCTCTATCAGAATCCAGAGTTTCGAGAAGATTGGGGATACTTGATTTTTCGCCCAAAAAAAAAAAACGTAAGGGGTAACACTGTCGTTTTTTTTTCGGGTCGAAATTTTGAGTTTCCATATTTCAGCTCTGGAAGGGTCTAGAGCCTCCATTTTTGCGCTCAGGTGCAAGTCTCAGTGCCCTCTATCAGAATCCAGAGTTTCGAGAAGATTGGGGATACTTGATTTTTCGCCCAAAAAAAAAAAACGTAAGGGGTAACACTGTCGTTTTTTTTTCGGGTCGAAATTTTGAGTTTCCATATCTCAGCTCTGGAAGGGTCTAGAGCCTCCATTTTTGCGCTCAGGTGCAAGTCTCAGTGCCCTCTATCAGAATACAGAGTTTCGAGAAGATTGGGGATACTTGATTTTTCGCCCCCAAAAAAAAAACGTAAGGGGTAACACTGTCGTTTTTTTTTCGGGTCGAAATTTTGAGTTTCCATATCTCAGCTCTGGAAGGGTCTAGAGCCTCCATTTTTGCGCTCAGGTGCAAGTCTCAGTGTCCTCTATCAGAATCCAGAGTTTCGAGAAGATTGGGGATACTTGATTTTTCGCCCAAAAAAAAAAACGTAAGGGGTAACACTGTCGTTTTTTTTTCGGGTCGAAATTTTGAGTTTCCATATCTCAGCTCTGGAAGGGTCTAGAGCCTCCATTTTTGCGCTCAGGTGCAAGTCTCAGTGCCCTCTATCAGAATCCAGAGTTTCGCGAAGATTGGGGATACTTGATTTTTCGCCCAAAAAAAAAAACGTAAGGGGTAACACTGTCGTTTTTTTTTCGGGTCGAAATTTTGAGTTTCCATATCTCAGCTCTGGAAGGGTCTAGAGCCTCCATTTTTGCGCTCAGGTGCAAGTCTCAGTGCCCTCTATCAGAATCCAGAGTTTCGAGAAGATTGGGGATACTTGATTTTTCGCCCAAAAAAAAAAAACGTAAGGGGTAACACTGTCGTTTTTTTTTCGGGTCGAAATTTTGAGTTTCCATATCTCAGCTCTGGAAGGGTCTAGAGCCTCCATTTTTGCGCTCAGGTGCAAGTCTCAGTGCCCTCTATCAGAATCCAGAGTTTCGAGAAGATTGGGGATACTTGATTTTTCGCCCAAAAAAAAAAACGTAAGGGGTAACACTGTCGTTTTTTTTTCGGGTCGAAATTTTGAGTTTCCATATCTCAGCTCTGGAAGGGTCTAGAGCCTCCATTTTTGCGCTCAGGTGCAAGTCTCAGTGCCCTCTATCAGAATCCAGAGTTTCGAGAAGATTGGGGATACTTGATTTTTCGCCCAAAAAAAAAAACGTAAGGGGTAACACTGTCGTTTTTTTTTCGGGTCGAAATTTTGAGTTTCCATATCTCAGCTCTGGAAGGGTCTAGAGCCTCCATTTTTGCGCTCAGGTGCAAGTCTCAGTGCCCTCTATCAGAATCCAGAGTTTCGAGAAGATTGGGGATACTTGATTTTTCGCCCAAAAAAAAAAAACGTAAGGGGTAACACTGTCGTTTTTTTTTCGGGTCGAAATTTTGAGTTTCCATATCTCAGCTCTGGAAGGGTCTAGAGCCTCCATTTTTGCGCTCAGGTGCAAGTCTCAGTGCCCTCTATCAGAATCCAGAGTTTCGAGAAGATTGGGGATACTTGATTTTTCGCCCAAAAAAAAAAAACGTAAGGGGTAACACTGTCGTTTTTTTTTCGGGTCGAAATTTTGAGTTTCCATATCTCAGCTCTGGAAGGGTCTAGAGCCTCCATTTTTGCGCTCAGGTGCAAGTCTCAGTGCCCTCTATCAGAATACAGAGTTTCGAGAAGATTGGGGATACTTGATTTTTCGCCCCCAAAAAAAAAACGTAAGGGGTAACACTGTCGTTTTTTTTTCGGGTCGAAATTTTGAGTTTCCATATCTCAGCTCTGGAAGGGTCTAGAGCCTCCATTTTTGCGCTCAGGTGCAAGTCTCAGTGTCCTCTATCAGAATCCAGAGTTTCGAGAAGATTGGGGATACTTGATTTTTCGCCCAAAAAAAAAAACGTAAGGGGTAACACTGTCGTTTTTTTTTCGGGTCGAAATTTTGAGTTTCCATATCTCAGCTCTGGAAGGGTCTAGAGCCTCCATTTTTGCGCTCAGGTGCAAGTCTCAGTGCCCTCTATCAGAATCCAGAGTTTCGCGAAGATTGGGGATACTTGATTTTTCGCCCAAAAAAAAAAACGTAAGGGGTAACACTGTCGTTTTTTTTTCGGGTCGAAATTTTGAGTTTCCATATCTCAGCTCTGGAAGGGTCTAGAGCCTCCATTTTTGCGCTCAGGTGCAAGTCTCAGTGCCCTCTATCAGAATCCAGAGTTTCGAGAAGATTGGGGATACTTGATTTTTCGCCCAAAAAAAAAAAACGTAAGGGGTAACACTGTCGTTTTTTTTTCGGGTCGAAATTTTGAGTTTCCATATCTCAGCTCTGGAAGGGTCTAGAGCCTCCATTTTTGCGCTCAGGTGCAAGTCTCAGTGCCCTCTATCAGAATCCAGAGTTTCGAGAAGATTGGGGATACTTGATTTTTCGCCCAAAAAAAAAAAACGTAAGGGGTAACACTGTCGTTTTTTTTTCGGGTCGAAATTTTGAGTTTCCATATCTCAGCTCTGGAAGGGTCTAGAGCCTCCATTTTTGCGCTCAGGTGCAAGTCTCAGTGCCCTCTATCAGAATCCAGAGTTTCGAGAAGATTGGGGATACTTGATTTTTCGCCCAAAAAAAAAAACGTAAGGGGTAACACTGTCGTTTTTTTTTCGGGTCGAAATTTTGAGTTTCCATATCTCAGCTCTGGAAGGGTCTAGAGCCTCCATTTTTGCGCTCAGGTGCAAGTCTCAGTGCCCTCTATCAGAATCCAGAGTTTCGAGAAGATTGGGGATACTTGATTTTTCGCCCAAAAAAAAAACGTAAGGGGTAACACTGTCGTTTTTTTTTCGGGTCGAAATTTTGAGTTTCCATATCTCAGCTCTGGAAGGGTCTAGAGCCTCCATTTTTGCGCTCAGGTGCAAGTCTCAGTGCCCTCTATCAGAATCCAGAGTTTCGAGAAGATTGGGGATACTTGATTTTTCGCCCAAAAAAAAAAAACGTAAGGGGTAACACTGTCGTTTTTTTTTCGGGTCGAAATTTTGAGTTTCCATATCTCAGCTCTGGAAGGGTCTAGAGCCTCCATTTTTGCGCTCAGGTGCAAGTCTCAGTGCCCTCTATCAGAATCCAGAGTTTCGAGAAGATTGGGGATACTTGATTTTTCGCCCAAAAAAAAAACGTAAGGGGTAACACTGTCGTTTTTTTTTCGGGTCGAAATTTTGAGTTTCCATATCTCAGCTCTGGAAGGGTCTAGAGCCTCCATTTTTGCGCTCAGGTGCAAGTTTCAGTGCCCTCTATCAGAATCCAGAGTTTCGAGAAGATTGGGGATACTTGATTTTTCGCCCAAAAAAAAAAAACGTAAGGGGTAACACTGTCGTTTTTTTTTCGGGTCGAAATTTTGAGTTTCCATATCTCAGCTCTGGAAGGGTCTAGAGCCTCCATTTTTGCGCTCAGGTGCAAGTCTCAGTGCCCTCTATCAGAATCCAGAGTTTCGAGAAGATTGGGGATACTTGATTTTTCGCCCAAAAAAAAAAAACGTAAGGGGTAACACTGTCGTTTTTTTTTCGGGTCGAAATTTTGAGTTTCCATATCTCAGCTCTGGAAGGGTCTAGAGCCTCCATTTTTGCGCTCAGGTGCAAGTCTCAGTGCCCTCTATCAGAATCCAGAGTTTCGAGAAGATTGGGGATACTTGATTTTTCGCCCAAAAAAAAAACGTAAGGGGTAACACTGTCGTTTTTTTTTTGGGTCGAAATTTTGAGTTTCCATATCTCAGCTCTGGAAGGGTCTAGAGCCTCCATTTTTGCGCTCAGGTGCAAGTCTCAGCGCCCTCTATCAGAATCCAGAGTTTCGAGAAGATTGGGGATACTTGATTTTTCGCCCAAAAAAAAAAAACGTAAGGGGTAACACTGTCGTTTTTTTTTCGGGTCGAAATTTTGAGTTTCCATATCTCAGCTCTGGAAGGGTCTAGAGCCTCCATTTTTGCGCTCAGGTGCAAGTCTCAGTGCCCTCTATCAGAATCCAGAGTTTCGAGAAGATTGGGGATACTTGATTTTTCGCCCAAAAAAAAAAACGTAAGGGGTAACACTGTCGTTTTTTTTTCGGGTCGAAATTTTGAGTTTCCATATCTCAGCTCTGGAAGGGTCTAGAGCCTCCATTTTTGCGCTCAGGTGCAAGTCTCAGTGCCCTCTATCAGAATCCAAAATTTCGAGAAGATTGGGGATACTTGATTTTTCGCCCAAAAAAAAAAAACGTAAGGGGTAACACTGTCGTTTTTTTTTCGGGTCGAAATTTTGAGTTTCCATATCTCAGCTCTGGAAGGGTCTAGAGCCTCCATTTTTGCGCTCAAGTGCAAGTCTCAGTGCCCTCTATCAGAATCCAGAGTTTCGAGAAGATTGGGGATACTTGATTTTTCGCCCAAAAAAAAAAACGTAAGGGGTAACACTGTCGTTTTTTTTTCGGGTCGAAATTTTGAGTTTCCATATCTCAGCTCTGGAAGCGTCTAGAGCCTCCATTTTTGCGCTCAGGTGCAAGTCTCAGTGCCCTCTATCAGAATCCAGAGTTTCGAGAAGATTGGGGATACTTGATTTTTCGCCCAAAAAAAAAAAACGTAAGGGGTAACACTGTCGTTTTTTTTTCGGGTCGAAATTTTGAGTTTCCATATCTCAGCTCTGGAAGGGTCTAGAGCCTCCATTTTTGCGCTCAGGTGCAAGTCTCAGTGCCCTCTATCAGAATCCAGAGTTTCGAGAAGATTGGGGATACTTGATTTTTCGCCCAAAAAAAAAAAAAACGTAAGGGGTAACACTGTCGTTTTTTTTTCGGGTCGAAATTTTGAGTTTCCATATCTCAGCTCTGGAAGGGTCTAGAGCCTCCATTTTTGCGCTCAGGTGCAAGTCTCAGTGCCCTCTATCAGAATACAGAGTTTCGAGAAGATTGGGGATACTTGATTTTTCGCCCCAAAAAAAAAACGTAAGGGGTAACACTGTCGTTTTTTTTTCGGGTCGAAATTTTGAGTTTCCATATCTCAGCTCTGGAAGGGTCTAGAGCCTCCATTTTTGCGCTCAGGTGCAAGTCTCAGTGCCCTCTATCAGAATCCAGAGTTTCGAGAAGATTGGGGATACTTGATTTTTCGCCCAAAAAAAAAAAAACGTAAGGGGTAACACTGTCGTTTTTTTTTCGGGTCGAAATTTTGAGTTTCCATATCTCAGCTCTGGAAGGGTCTAGAGCCTCCATTTTTGCGCTCAGGTGCAAGTCTCAGTGCCCTCTATCAGAATCCAGAGTTTCGAGAAGATTGGGGATACTTGATTTTTCGCCCAAAAAAAAAAAAACGTAAGGGGTAACACTGTCGTTTTTTTTTCGGGTCGAAATTTTGAGTTTCCATATCTCAGCTCTGGAAGGGTCTAGAGCCTCCATTTTTGCGCTCAGGTGCAAGTCTCAGTGCCCTCTATCAGAATACAGAGTTTCGAGAAGATTGGGGATACTTGATTTTTCGCCCCCAAAAAAAAACGTAAGGGGTAACACTGTCGTTTTTTTTTCGGGTCGAAATTTTGAGTTTCCATATCTCAGCTCTGGAAGGGTCTAGAGCCTCCATTTTTGCGCTCAGGTGCAAGTCTCAGTGCCCTCTATCAGAATCCAGAGTTTCGAGAAGATTGGGGATACTTGATTTTTCGCCCAAAAAAAAAAAACGTAAGGGGTAACACTGTCGTTTTTTTTTCGGGTCGAAATTTTGAGTTTCCATATCTCAGCTCTGGAAGGGTCTAGAGCCTCCATTTTTGCGCTCAGGTGCAAGTCTCAGTGCCCTCTATCAGAATCCAGAGTTTCGAGAAGATTGGGGATACTTGATTTTTCGCCCAAAAAAAAAAAACGTAAGGGGTAACACTGTCGTTTTTTTTTCGGGTCGAAATTTTGAGTTTCCATATCTCAGCTCTGGAAGGGTCTAGAGCCTCCATTTTTGCGCTCAGGTGCAAGTCTCAGTGCCCTCTATCAGAATCCAGAGTTTCGAGAAGATTGGGGATACTTGATTTTTCGCCCAAAAAAAAAAAACGTAAGGGGTAACACTGTCGTTTTTTTTTCGGGTCGAAATTTTGAGTTTCCATATCTCAGCTCTGGAAGGGTCTAGAGCCTCCATTTTTGCGCTCAGGTGCAAGTCTCAGTGCCCTCTATCAGAATCCAGAGTTTCGAGAAGATTGGGGATACTTGATTTTTCGCCCAAAAAAAAAAACGTAAGGGGTAACACTGTCGTTTTTTTTTCGGGTCGAAATTTTGAGTTTCCATATCTCAGCTCTGGAAGGGTCTAGAGCCTCCATTTTTGCGCTCAGGTGCAAGTCTCAGCGCCCTCTATCAGAATCCAGAGTTTCGAGAAGATTGGGGATACTTGATTTTTCGCCCAAAAAAAAAAAACGTAAGGGGTAACACTGTCGTTTTTTTTTCGGGTCGAAATTTTGAGTTTCCATATCTCAGCTCTGGAAGGGTCTAGAGCCTCCATTTTTGCGCTCAGGTGCAAGTCTCAGTGCCCTCTATCAGAATCCAGAGTTTCGAGAAGATTGGGGATACTTGATTTTTCGCCCAAAAAAAAAAACGTAAGGGGTAACACTGTCGTTTTTTTTTTCGGGTCGAAATTTTGAGTTTCCATATCTCAGCTCTGGAAGGGTCTAGAGCCTCCATTTTTGCACTCAGGTGCAAGTCTCAGTGCCCTCTATCAGAATCCAAAATTTCGAGAAGATTGGGGATACTTGATTTTTCGCCCAAAAAAAAAAAACGTAAGGGGTAACACTGTCGTTTTTTTTTCGGGTCGAAATTTTGAGTTTCCATATCTCAGCTCTGGAAGGGTCTAGACCCTCCATTTTTGCGCTCAAGTGCAAGTCTCAGTGCCCTCTATCAGAATCCAGAGTTTCGAGAAGATTGGGGATACTTGATTTTTCGCCCAAAAAAAAAAACGTAAGGGGTAACACTGTCGTTTTTTTTTCGGGTCGAAATTTTGAGTTTCCATATCTCAGCTCTGGAAGGGTCTAGAGCCTCCATTTTTGCGCTCAGGTGCAAGTCTCAGCGCCCTCTATCAGAATCCAGAGTTTCGAGAAGATTGGGGATACTTGATTTTTCGCCCAAAAAAAAAAAACGTAAGGGGTAACACTGTCGTTTTTTTTTCGGGTCGAAATTTTGAGTTTCCATATCTCAGCTCTGGAAGGGTCTAGAGCCTCCATTTTTGCGCTCAGGTGCAAGTCTCAGTGCCCTCTATCAGAATCCAGAGTTTCGAGAAGATTGGGGATACTTGATTTTTCGCCCAAAAAAAAAAACGTAAGGGGTAACACTGTCGTTTTTTTTTCGGGTCGAAATTTTGAGTTTCCATATCTCAGCTCTGGAAGGGTCTAGAGCCTCCATTTTTGCGCTCAGGTGCAAGTCTCAGTGCCCTCTATCAGAATCCAAAATTTCGAGAAGATTGGGGATACTTGATTTTTCGCCCAAAAAAAAAAAACGTAAGGGGTAACACTGTCGTTTTTTTTTCGGGTCGAAATTTTGAGTTTCCATATCTCAGCTCTGGAAGGGTCTAGAGCCTCCATTTTTGCGCTCAAGTGCAAGTCTCAGTGCCCTCTATCAGAATCCAGAGTTTCGAGAAGATTGGGGATACTTGATTTTTCGCCCAAAAAAAAAAACGTAAGGGGTAACACTGTCGTTTTTTTTTCGGGTCGAAATTTTGAGTTTCCATATCTCAGCTCTGGAAGCGTCTAGAGCCTCCATTTTTGCGCTCAGGTGCAAGTCTCAGTGCCCTCTATCAGAATCCAGAGTTTCGAGAAGATTGGGGATACTTGATTTTTCGCCCAAAAAAAAAAAACGTAAGGGGTAACACTGTCGTTTTTTTTTCGGGTCGAAATTTTGAGTTTCCATATCTCAGCTCTGGAAGGGTCTAGAGCCTCCATTTTTGCGCTCAGGTGCAAGTCTCAGTGCCCTCTATCAGAATCCAGAGTTTCGAGAAGATTGGGGATACTTGATTTTTCGCCCAAAAAAAAAAAAAACGTAAGGGGTAACACTGTCGTTTTTTTTTCGGGTCGAAATTTTGAGTTTCCATATCTCAGCTCTGGAAGGGTCTAGAGCCTCCATTTTTGCGCTCAGGTGCAAGTCTCAGTGCCCTCTATCAGAATACAGAGTTTCGAGAAGATTGGGGATACTTGATTTTTCGCCCCAAAAAAAAAACGTAAGGGGTAACACTGTCGTTTTTTTTTCGGGTCGAAATTTTGAGTTTCCATATCTCAGCTCTGGAAGGGTCTAGAGCCTCCATTTTTGCGCTCAGGTGCAAGTCTCAGTGCCCTCTATCAGAATCCAGAGTTTCGAGAAGATTGGGGATACTTGATTTTTCGCCCAAAAAAAAAAAAACGTAAGGGGTAACACTGTCGTTTTTTTTTCGGGTCGAAATTTTGAGTTTCCATATCTCAGCTCTGGAAGGGTCTAGAGCCTCCATTTTTGCGCTCAGGTGCAAGTCTCAGTGCCCTCTATCAGAATCCAGAGTTTCGAGAAGATTGGGGATACTTGATTTTTCGCCCAAAAAAAAAAAAACGTAAGGGGTAACACTGTCGTTTTTTTTTCGGGTCGAAATTTTGAGTTTCCATATCTCAGCTCTGGAAGGGTCTAGAGCCTCCATTTTTGCGCTCAGGTGCAAGTCTCAGTGCCCTCTATCAGAATACAGAGTTTCGAGAAGATTGGGGATACTTGATTTTTCGCCCCAAAAAAAAAACGTAAGGGGTAACACTGTCGTTTTTTTTTCGGGTCGAAATTTTGAGTTTCCATATCTCAGCTCTGGAAGGGTCTAGAGCCTCCATTTTTGCGCTCAGGTGCAAGTCTCAGTGCCCTCTATCAGAATCCAGAGTTTCGAGAAGATTGGGGATACTTGATTTTTCGCCCAAAAAAAAAAAACGTAAGGGGTAACACTGTCGTTTTTTTTTCGGGTCGAAATTTTGAGTTTCCATATCTCAGCTCTGGAAGGGTCTAGAGCCTCCATTTTTGCGCTCAGGTGCAAGTCTCAGTGCCCTCTATCAGAATCCAGAGTTTCGAGAAGATTGGGGATACTTGATTTTTCGCCCAAAAAAAAAAAACGTAAGGGGTAACACTGTCGTTTTTTTTTCGGGTCGAAATTTTGAGTTTCCATATCTCAGCTCTGGAAGGGTCTAGAGCCTCCATTTTTGCGCTCAGGTGCAAGTCTCAGTGCCCTCTATCAGAATCCAGAGTTTCGAGAAGATTGGGGATACTTGATTTTTCGCCCAAAAAAAAAAAACGTAAGGGGTAACACTGTCGTTTTTTTTTCGGGTCGAAATTTTGAGTTTCCATATCTCAGCTCTGGAAGGGTCTAGAGCCTCCATTTTTGCGCTCAGGTGCAAGTCTCAGTGCCCTCTATCAGAATCCAGAGTTTCGAGAAGATTGGGGATACTTGATTTTTCGCCCAAAAAAAAAAACGTAAGGGGTAACACTGTCGTTTTTTTTTCGGGTCGAAATTTTGAGTTTCCATATCTCAGCTCTGGAAGGGTCTAGAGCCTCCATTTTTGCGCTCAGGTGCAAGTCTCAGCGCCCTCTATCAGAATCCAGAGTTTCGAGAAGATTGGGGATACTTGATTTTTCGCCCAAAAAAAAAAAACGTAAGGGGTAACACTGTCGTTTTTTTTTCGGGTCGAAATTTTGAGTTTCCATATCTCAGCTCTGGAAGGGTCTAGAGCCTCCATTTTTGCGCTCAGGTGCAAGTCTCAGTGCCCTCTATCAGAATCCAGAGTTTCGAGAAGATTGGGGATACTTGATTTTTCGCCCAAAAAAAAAAACGTAAGGGGTAACACTGTCGTTTTTTTTTTCGGGTCGAAATTTTGAGTTTCCATATCTCAGCTCTGGAAGGGTCTAGAGCCTCCATTTTTGCACTCAGGTGCAAGTCTCAGTGCCCTCTATCAGAATCCAAAATTTCGAGAAGATTGGGGATACTTGATTTTTCGCCCAAAAAAAAAAAACGTAAGGGGTAACACTGTCGTTTTTTTTTCGGGTCGAAATTTTGAGTTTCCATATCTCAGCTCTGGAAGGGTCTAGACCCTCCATTTTTGCGCTCAAGTGCAAGTCTCAGTGCCCTCTATCAGAATCCAGAGTTTCGAGAAGATTGGGGATACTTGATTTTTCGCCCAAAAAAAAAAACGTAAGGGGTAACACTGTCGTTTTTTTTTCGGGTCGAAATTTTGAGTTTCCATATCTCAGCTCTGGAAGCGTCTAGAGCCTCCATTTTTGCGCTCAGGTGCAAGTCTCAGTGCCCTCTATCAGAATCCAGAGTTTCGAGAAGATTGGGGATACTTGATTTTTCGCCCAAAAAAAAAAACGTAAGGGGTAACACTGTCGTTTTTTTTTCGGGTCGAAATTTTGAGTTTCCATATCTCAGCTCTGGAAGGGTCTAGAGCCTCCATTTTTGCGCTCAGGTGCAAGTCTCAGTGCCCTCTATCAGAATACAGAGTTTCGAGAAGATTGGGGATACTTGATTTTTCGCCCCCAAAAAAAAACGTAAGGGGTAACACTGTCGTTTTTTTTTCGGGTCGAAATTTTGAGTTTCCATATCTCAGCTCTGGAAGGGTCTAGAGCCTCCATTTTTGCGCTCAGGTGCAAGTCTCAGTGCCCTCTATCAGAATCCAGAGTTTCGAGAAGATTGGGGATACTTGATTTTTCGCCCAAAAAAAAAAAACGTAAGGGGTAACACTGTCGTTTTTTTTTCGGGTCGAAATTTTGAGTTTCCATATCTCAGCTCTGGAAGGGTCTAGAGCCTCCATTTTTGCGCTCAGGTGCAAGTCTCAGTGCCCTCTATCAGAATCCAGAGTTTCGAGAAGATTGGGGATACTTGATTTTTCGCCCAAAAAAAAAAACGTAAGGGGTAACACTGTCGTTTTTTTTTCGGGTCGAAATTTTGAGTTTCCATATCTCAGCTCTGGAAGGGTCTAGAGCCTCCATTTTTGCGCTCAGGTGCAAGTCTCAGTGCCCTCTATCAGAATCCAGAGTTTCGAGAAGATTGGGGATACTTGATTTTTCGCCCAAAAAAAAAAAACGTAAGGGGTAACACTGTCGTTTTTTTTTCGGGTCGAAATTTTGAGTTTCCATATCTCAGCTCTGGAAGGGTCTAGAGCCTCCATTTTTGCGCTCAGGTGCAAGTCTCAGTGCCCTCTATCAGAATCCAGAGTTTCGAGAAGATTGGGGATACTTGATTTTTCGCCCAAAAAAAAAAAACGTAAGGGGTAACACTGTCGTTTTTTTTTCGGGTCGAAATTTTGAGTTTCCACATCTCAGCTCTGGAAGGGTCTAGAGCCTCCATTTTTGCGCTCAGGTGCAAGTCTCAGTGCCCTCTATCAGAATCCAGAGTTTCGAGAAGATTGGGGATACTTGATTTTTCGCCCAAAAAAAAAACGTAAGGGGTAACACTGTCGTTTTTTTTTCGGGTCGAAATTTTGAGTTTCCATATCTCAGCTCTGGAAGGGTCTAGAGCCTCCATTTTTGCGCTCAGGTGCAAGTTTCAGTGCCCTCTATCAGAATCCAGAGTTTCGAGAAGATTGGGGATACTTGATTTTTCGCCCAAAAAAAAAAAACGTAAGGGGTAACACTGTCGTTTTTTTTTCGGGTCGAAATTTTGAGTTTCCATATCTCAGCTCTGGAAGGGTCTAGAGCCTCCATTTTTGCGCTCAGGTGCAAGTCTCAGTGCCCTCTATCAGAATCCAGAGTTTCGAGAAGATTGGGGATACTTGATTTTTCGCCCAAAAAAAAAAAACGTAAGGGGTAACACTGTCGTTTTTTTTTCGGGTCGAAATTTTGAGTTTCCATATCTCAGCTCTGGAAGGGTCTAGAGCCTCCATTTTTGCGCTCAGGTGCAAGTCTCAGTGCCCTCTATCAGAATCCAGAGTTTCGAGAAGATTGGGGATACTTGATTTTTCGCCCAAAAAAAAAAACGTAAGGGGTAACACTGTCGTTTTTTTTTCGGGTCGAAATTTTGAGTTTCCATATCTCAGCTCTGGAAGGGTCTAGAGCCTCCATTTTTGCGCTCAGGTGCAAGTCTCAGTGCCCTCTATCAGAATCCAGAGTTTCGAGAAGATTGGGGATACTTGATTTTTCGCCCAAAAAAAAAAAACGTAAGGGGTAACACTGTCGTTTTTTTTTCGGGTCGAAATTTTGAGTTTCCATATTTCAGCTCTGGAAGGGTCTAGAGCCTCCATTTTTGCGCTCAGGTGCAAGTCTCAGTGCCCTCTATCAGAATCCAGAGTTTCGAGAAGATTGGGGATACTTGATTTTTCGCCCAAAAAAAAAAAACGTAAGGGGTAACACTGTCGTTTTTTTTTCGGGTCGAAATTTTGAGTTTCCATATCTCAGCTCTGGAAGGGTCTAGAGCCTCCATTTTTGCGCTCAGGTGCAAGTCTCAGTGCCCTCTATCAGAATACAGAGTTTCGAGAAGATTGGGGATACTTGATTTTTCGCCCCCAAAAAAAAAACGTAAGGGGTAACACTGTCGTTTTTTTTTCGGGTCGAAATTTTGAGTTTCCATATCTCAGCTCTGGAAGGGTCTAGAGCCTCCATTTTTGCGCTCAGGTGCAAGTCTCAGTGTCCTCTATCAGAATCCAGAGTTTCGAGAAGATTGGGGATACTTGATTTTTCGCCCAAAAAAAAAAACGTAAGGGGTAACACTGTCGTTTTTTTTTCGGGTCGAAATTTTGAGTTTCCATATCTCAGCTCTGGAAGGGTCTAGAGCCTCCATTTTTGCGCTCAGGTGCAAGTCTCAGTGCCCTCTATCAGAATCCAGAGTTTCGCGAAGATTGGGGATACTTGATTTTTCGCCCAAAAAAAAAAACGTAAGGGGTAACACTGTCGTTTTTTTTTCGGGTCGAAATTTTGAGTTTCCATATCTCAGCTCTGGAAGGGTCTAGAGCCTCCATTTTTGCGCTCAGGTGCAAGTCTCAGTGCCCTCTATCAGAATCCAGAGTTTCGAGAAGATTGGGGATACTTGATTTTTCGCCCAAAAAAAAAAAACGTAAGGGGTAACACTGTCGTTTTTTTTTCGGGTCGAAATTTTGAGTTTCCATATCTCAGCTCTGGAAGGGTCTAGAGCCTCCATTTTTGCGCTCAGGTGCAAGTCTCAGTGCCCTCTATCAGAATCCAGAGTTTCGAGAAGATTGGGGATACTTGATTTTTCGCCCAAAAAAAAAAACGTAAGGGGTAACACTGTCGTTTTTTTTTCGGGTCGAAATTTTGAGTTTCCATATCTCAGCTCTGGAAGGGTCTAGAGCCTCCATTTTTGCGCTCAGGTGCAAGTCTCAGTGCCCTCTATCAGAATCCAGAGTTTCGAGAAGATTGGGGATACTTGATTTTTCGCCCAAAAAAAAAAACGTAAGGGGTAACACTGTCGTTTTTTTTTCGGGTCGAAATTTTGAGTTTCCATATCTCAGCTCTGGAAGGGTCTAGAGCCTCCATTTTTGCGCTCAGGTGCAAGTCTCAGTGCCCTCTATCAGAATCCAGAGTTTCGAGAAGATTGGGGATACTTGATTTTTCGCCCAAAAAAAAAAAACGTAAGGGGTAACACTGTCGTTTTTTTTTCGGGTCGAAATTTTGAGTTTCCATATTTCAGCTCTGGAAGGGTCTAGAGCCTCCATTTTTGCGCTCAGGTGCAAGTCTCAGTGCCCTCTATCAGAATCCAGAGTTTCGAGAAGATTGGGGATACTTGATTTTTCGCCCAAAAAAAAAAAACGTAAGGGGTAACACTGTCGTTTTTTTTTCGGGTCGAAATTTTGAGTTTCCATATCTCAGCTCTGGAAGGGTCTAGAGCCTCCATTTTTGCGCTCAGGTGCAAGTCTCAGTGCCCTCTATCAGAATACAGAGTTTCGAGAAGATTGGGGATACTTGATTTTTCGCCCCCAAAAAAAAAACGTAAGGGGTAACACTGTCGTTTTTTTTTCGGGTCGAAATTTTGAGTTTCCATATCTCAGCTCTGGAAGGGTCTAGAGCCTCCATTTTTGCGCTCAGGTGCAAGTCTCAGTGTCCTCTATCAGAATCCAGAGTTTCGAGAAGATTGGGGATACTTGATTTTTCGCCCAAAAAAAAAAACGTAAGGGGTAACACTGTCGTTTTTTTTTCGGGTCGAAATTTTGAGTTTCCATATCTCAGCTCTGGAAGGGTCTAGAGCCTCCATTTTTGCGCTCAGGTGCAAGTCTCAGTGCCCTCTATCAGAATCCAGAGTTTCGCGAAGATTGGGGATACTTGATTTTTCGCCCAAAAAAAAAAACGTAAGGGGTAACACTGTCGTTTTTTTTTCGGGTCGAAATTTTGAGTTTCCATATCTCAGCTCTGGAAGGGTCTAGAGCCTCCATTTTTGCGCTCAGGTGCAAGTCTCAGTGCCCTCTATCAGAATCCAGAGTTTCGAGAAGATTGGGGATACTTGATTTTTCGCCCAAAAAAAAAAAACGTAAGGGGTAACACTGTCGTTTTTTTTTCGGGTCGAAATTTTGAGTTTCCATATCTCAGCTCTGGAAGGGTCTAGAGCCTCCATTTTTGCGCTCAGGTGCAAGTCTCAGTGCCCTCTATCAGAATCCAGAGTTTCGAGAAGATTGGGGATACTTGATTTTTCGCCCAAAAAAAAAAACGTAAGGGGTAACACTGTCGTTTTTTTTTCGGGTCGAAATTTTGAGTTTCCATATCTCAGCTCTGGAAGGGTCTAGAGCCTCCATTTTTGCGCTCAGGTGCAAGTCTCAGTGCCCTCTATCAGAATCCAGAGTTTCGAGAAGATTGGGGATACTTGATTTTTCGCCCAAAAAAAAAAACGTAAGGGGTAACACTGTCGTTTTTTTTTCGGGTCGAAATTTTGAGTTTCCATATCTCAGCTCTGGAAGGGTCTAGAGCCTCCATTTTTGCGCTCAGGTGCAAGTCTCAGTGCCCTCTATCAGAATCCAGAGTTTCGAGAAGATTGGGGATACTTGATTTTTCGCCCAAAAAAAAAAAACGTAAGGGGTAACACTGTCGTTTTTTTTTCGGGTCGAAATTTTGAGTTTCCATATCTCAGCTCTGGAAGGGTCTAGAGCCTCCATTTTTGCGCTCAGGTGCAAGTCTCAGTGCCCTCTATCAGAATCCAGAGTTTCGAGAAGATTGGGGATACTTGATTTTTCGCCCAAAAAAAAAAAACGTAAGGGGTAACACTGTCGTTTTTTTTTCGGGTCGAAATTTTGAGTTTCCATATCTCAGCTCTGGAAGGGTCTAGAGCCTCCATTTTTGCGCTCAGGTGCAAGTCTCAGTGCCCTCTATCAGAATCCAGAGTTTCGAGAAGATTGGGGATACTTGATTTTTCGCCCAAAAAAAAAACGTAAGGGGTAACACTGTCGTTTTTTTTTCGGGTCGAAATTTTGAGTTTCCATATCTCAGCTCTGGAAGGGTCTAGAGCCTCCATTTTTGCGCTCAGGTGCAAGTTTCAGTGCCCTCTATCAGAATCCAGAGTTTCGAGAAGATTGGGGATACTTGATTTTTCGCCCAAAAAAAAAAAACGTAAGGGGTAACACTGTCGTTTTTTTTTCGGGTCGAAATTTTGAGTTTCCATATCTCAGCTCTGGAAGGGTCTAGAGCCTCCATTTTTGCGCTCAGGTGCAAGTCTCAGTGCCCTCTATCAGAATCCAGAGTTTCGAGAAGATTGGGGATACTTGATTTTTCGCCCAAAAAAAAAAAACGTAAGGGGTAACACTGTCGTTTTTTTTTCGGGTCGAAATTTTGAGTTTCCATATCTCAGCTCTGGAAGGGTCTAGAGCCTCCATTTTTGCGCTCAGGTGCAAGTCTCAGTGCCCTCTATCAGAATCCAGAGTTTCGAGAAGATTGGGGATACTTGATTTTTCGCCCAAAAAAAAAACGTAAGGGGTAACACTGTCGTTTTTTTTTTGGGTCGAAATTTTGAGTTTCCATATCTCAGCTCTGGAAGGGTCTAGAGCCTCCATTTTTGCGCTCAGGTGCAAGTCTCAGCGCCCTCTATCAGAATCCAGAGTTTCGAGAAGATTGGGGATACTTGATTTTTCGCCCAAAAAAAAAAAACGTAAGGGGTAACACTGTCGTTTTTTTTTCGGGTCGAAATTTTGAGTTTCCATATCTCAGCTCTGGAAGGGTCTAGAGCCTCCATTTTTGCGCTCAGGTGCAAGTCTCAGTGCCCTCTATCAGAATCCAGAGTTTCGAGAAGATTGGGGATACTTGATTTTTCGCCCAAAAAAAAAAACGTAAGGGGTAACACTGTCGTTTTTTTTTCGGGTCGAAATTTTGAGTTTCCATATCTCAGCTCTGGAAGGGTCTAGAGCCTCCATTTTTGCGCTCAGGTGCAAGTCTCAGTGCCCTCTATCAGAATCCAAAATTTCGAGAAGATTGGGGATACTTGATTTTTCGCCCAAAAAAAAAAAACGTAAGGGGTAACACTGTCGTTTTTTTTTCGGGTCGAAATTTTGAGTTTCCATATCTCAGCTCTGGAAGGGTCTAGAGCCTCCATTTTTGCGCTCAAGTGCAAGTCTCAGTGCCCTCTATCAGAATCCAGAGTTTCGAGAAGATTGGGGATACTTGATTTTTCGCCCAAAAAAAAAAACGTAAGGGGTAACACTGTCGTTTTTTTTTCGGGTCGAAATTTTGAGTTTCCATATCTCAGCTCTGGAAGCGTCTAGAGCCTCCATTTTTGCGCTCAGGTGCAAGTCTCAGTGCCCTCTATCAGAATCCAGAGTTTCGAGAAGATTGGGGATACTTGATTTTTCGCCCAAAAAAAAAAAACGTAAGGGGTAACACTGTCGTTTTTTTTTCGGGTCGAAATTTTGAGTTTCCATATCTCAGCTCTGGAAGGGTCTAGAGCCTCCATTTTTGCGCTCAGGTGCAAGTCTCAGTGCCCTCTATCAGAATCCAGAGTTTCGAGAAGATTGGGGATACTTGATTTTTCGCCCAAAAAAAAAAAAAACGTAAGGGGTAACACTGTCGTTTTTTTTTCGGGTCGAAATTTTGAGTTTCCATATCTCAGCTCTGGAAGGGTCTAGAGCCTCCATTTTTGCGCTCAGGTGCAAGTCTCAGTGCCCTCTATCAGAATACAGAGTTTCGAGAAGATTGGGGATACTTGATTTTTCGCCCCAAAAAAAAAACGTAAGGGGTAACACTGTCGTTTTTTTTTCGGGTCGAAATTTTGAGTTTCCATATCTCAGCTCTGGAAGGGTCTAGAGCCTCCATTTTTGCGCTCAGGTGCAAGTCTCAGTGCCCTCTATCAGAATCCAGAGTTTCGAGAAGATTGGGGATACTTGATTTTTCGCCCAAAAAAAAAAAAACGTAAGGGGTAACACTGTCGTTTTTTTTTCGGGTCGAAATTTTGAGTTTCCATATCTCAGCTCTGGAAGGGTCTAGAGCCTCCATTTTTGCGCTCAGGTGCAAGTCTCAGTGCCCTCTATCAGAATCCAGAGTTTCGAGAAGATTGGGGATACTTGATTTTTCGCCCAAAAAAAAAAAAACGTAAGGGGTAACACTGTCGTTTTTTTTTCGGGTCGAAATTTTGAGTTTCCATATCTCAGCTCTGGAAGGGTCTAGAGCCTCCATTTTTGCGCTCAGGTGCAAGTCTCAGTGCCCTCTATCAGAATACAGAGTTTCGAGAAGATTGGGGATACTTGATTTTTCGCCCCAAAAAAAAAACGTAAGGGGTAACACTGTCGTTTTTTTTTCGGGTCGAAATTTTGAGTTTCCATATCTCAGCTCTGGAAGGGTCTAGAGCCTCCATTTTTGCGCTCAGGTGCAAGTCTCAGTGCCCTCTATCAGAATCCAGAGTTTCGAGAAGATTGGGGATACTTGATTTTTCGCCCAAAAAAAAAAAAACGTAAGGGGTAACACTGTCGTTTTTTTTTCGGGTCGAAATTTTGAGTTTCCATATCTCAGCTCTGGAAGGGTCTAGAGCCTCCATTTTTGCGCTCAGGTGCAAGTCTCAGTGCCCTCTATCAGAATCCAGAGTTTCGAGAAGATTGGGGATACTTGATTTTTCGCCCAAAAAAAAAAAACGTAAGGGGTAACACTGTCGTTTTTTTTTCGGGTCGAAATTTTGAGTTTCCATATCTCAGCTCTGGAAGGGTCTAGAGCCTCCATTTTTGCGCTCAGGTGCAAGTCTCAGTGCCCTCTATCAGAATCCAGAGTTTCGAGAAGATTGGGGATACTTGATTTTTCGCCCAAAAAAAAAAAACGTAAGGGGTAACACTGTCGTTTTTTTTTCGGGTCGAAATTTTGAGTTTCCATATCTCAGCTCTGGAAGGGTCTAGAGCCTCCATTTTTGCGCTCAGGTGCAAGTCTCAGTGCCCTCTATCAGAATCCAGAGTTTCGAGAAGATTGGGGATACTTGATTTTTCGCCCAAAAAAAAAAACGTAAGGGGTAACACTGTCGTTTTTTTTTCGGGTCGAAATTTTGAGTTTCCATATCTCAGCTCTGGAAGGGTCTAGAGCCTCCATTTTTGCGCTCAGGTGCAAGTCTCAGCGCCCTCTATCAGAATCCAGAGTTTCGAGAAGATTGGGGATACTTGATTTTTCGCCCAAAAAAAAAAAACGTAAGGGGTAACACTGTCGTTTTTTTTTCGGGTCGAAATTTTGAGTTTCCATATCTCAGCTCTGGAAGGGTCTAGAGCCTCCATTGTTGCGCTCAGGTGCAAGTCTCAGTGCCCTCTATCAGAATCCAGAGTTTCGAGAAGATTGGGGATACTTGATTTTTCGCCCAAAAAAAAAAACGTAAGGGGTAACACTGTCGTTTTTTTTTCGGGTCGAAATTTTGAGTTTCCATATCTCAGCTCTGGAAGGGTCTAGAGCCTCCATTTTTGCGCTCAGGTGCAAGTCTCAGTGCCCTCTATCAGAATACAGAGTTTCGAGAAGATTGGGGATACTTGATTTTTCGCCCAAAAAAAAAAACGTAAGGGGTAACACTGTCGTTTTTTTTTCGGGTCGAAATTTTGAGTTTCCATATCTCAGCTCTGGAAGGGTCTAGAGCCTCCATTTTTGCGCTCAGGTGCAAGTCTCAGTGCCCTCTATCAGAATCCAGAGTTTCGAGAAGATTGGGGATACTTGATTTTTCGCCCAAAAAAAAAAAACGTAAGGGGTAACACTGTCGTTTTTTTTTCGGGTCGAAATTTTGAGTTTCCATATCTCAGCTCTGGAAGGGTCTAGAGCCTCCATTTTTGCGCTCAGGTGCAAGTCTCAGTGCCCTCTATCAGAATCCAGAGTTTCGAGAAGATTGGGGATACTTGATTTTTCGCCCAAAAAAAAAAAACGTAAGGGGTAACACTGTCGTTTTTTTTTCGGGTCGAAATTTTGAGTTTCCATATCTCAGCTCTGGAAGGGTCTAGAGCCTCCATTTTTGCGCTCAGGTGCAAGTCTCAGTGCCCTCTATCAGAATCCAGAGTTTCGAGAAGATTGGGGATACTTGATTTTTCGCCCAAAAAAAAAACGTAAGGGGTAACACTGTCGTTTTTTTTTCGGGTCGAAATTTTGAGTTTCCATATCTCAGCTCTGGAAGGGTCTAGAGCCTCCATTTTTGCGCTCAGGTGCAAGTTTCAGTGCCCTCTATCAGAATCCAGAGTTTCGAGAAGATTGGGGATACTTGATTTTTCGCCCAAAAAAAAAAAACGTAAGGGGTAACACTGTCGTTTTTTTTTCGGGTCGAAATTTTGAGTTTCCATATCTCAGCTCTGGAAGGGTCTAGAGCCTCCATTTTTGCGCTCAGGTGCAAGTCTCAGTGCCCTCTATCAGAATCCAGAGTTTCGAGAAGATTGGGGATACTTGATTTTTCGCCCAAAAAAAAAAAACGTAAGGGGTAACACTGTCGTTTTTTTTTCGGGTCGAAATTTTGAGTTTCCATATCTCAGCTCTGGAAGGGTCTAGAGCCTCCATTTTTGCGCTCAGGTGCAAGTCTCAGTGCCCTCTATCAGAATCCAGAGTTTCGAGAAGATTGGGGATACTTGATTTTTCGCCCAAAAAAAAAACGTAAGGGGTAACACTGTCGTTTTTTTTTTGGGTCGAAATTTTGAGTTTCCATATCTCAGCTCTGGAAGGGTCTAGAGCCTCCATTTTTGCGCTCAGGTGCAAGTCTCAGCGCCCTCTATCAGAATCCAGAGTTTCGAGAAGATTGGGGATACTTGATTTTTCGCCCAAAAAAAAAAAACGTAAGGGGTAACACTGTCGTTTTTTTTTCGGGTCGAAATTTTGAGTTTCCATATCTCAGCTCTGGAAGGGTCTAGAGCCTCCATTTTTGCGCTCAGGTGCAAGTTTCAGTGCCCTCTATCAGAATCCAGAGTTTCGAGAAGATTGGGGATACTTGATTTTTCGCCCAAAAAAAAAAAACGTAAGGGGTAACACTGTCGTTTTTTTTTCGGGTCGAAATTTTGAGTTTCCATATCTCAGCTCTGGAAGGGTCTAGAGCCTCCATTTTTGCGCTCAGGTGCAAGTCTCAGTGCCCTCTATCAGAATCCAGAGTTTCGAGAAGATTGGGGATACTTGATTTTTCGCCCAAAAAAAAAAAACGTAAGGGGTAACACTGTCGTTTTTTTTTCGGGTCGAAATTTTGAGTTTCCATATCTCAGCTCTGGAAGGGTCTAGAGCCTCCATTTTTGCGCTCAGGTGCAAGTCTCAGTGCCCTCTATCAGAATCCAGAGTTTCGAGAAGATTGGGGATACTTGATTTTTCGCCCAAAAAAAAAAACGTAAGGGGTAACACTGTCGTTTTTTTTTCGGGTCGAAATTTTGAGTTTCCATATCTCAGCTCTGGAAGGGTCTAGAGCCTCCATTTTTGCGCTCAGGTGCAAGTCTCAGTGCCCTCTATCAGAATCCAGAGTTTCGAGAAGATTGGGGATACTTGATTTTTCGCCCAAAAAAAAAAAACGTAAGGGGTAACACTGTCGTTTTTTTTTCGGGTCGAAATTTTGAGTTTCCATATTTCAGCTCTGGAAGGGTCTAGAGCCTCCATTTTTGCGCTCAGGTGCAAGTCTCAGTGCCCTCTATCAGAATCCAGAGTTTCGAGAAGATTGGGGATACTTGATTTTTCGCCCAAAAAAAAAAAACGTAAGGGGTAACACTGTCGTTTTTTTTTCGGGTCGAAATTTTGAGTTTCCATATCTCAGCTCTGGAAGGGTCTAGAGCCTCCATTTTTGCGCTCAGGTGCAAGTCTCAGTGCCCTCTATCAGAATACAGAGTTTCGAGAAGATTGGGGATACTTGATTTTTCGCCCCCAAAAAAAAAACGTAAGGGGTAACACTGTCGTTTTTTTTTCGGGTCGAAATTTTGAGTTTCCATATCTCAGCTCTGGAAGGGTCTAGAGCCTCCATTTTTGCGCTCAGGTGCAAGTCTCAGTGTCCTCTATCAGAATCCAGAGTTTCGAGAAGATTGGGGATACTTGATTTTTCGCCCAAAAAAAAAAACGTAAGGGGTAACACTGTCGTTTTTTTTTCGGGTCGAAATTTTGAGTTTCCATATCTCAGCTCTGGAAGGGTCTAGAGCCTCCATTTTTGCGCTCAGGTGCAAGTCTCAGTGCCCTCTATCAGAATCCAGAGTTTCGCGAAGATTGGGGATACTTGATTTTTCGCCCAAAAAAAAAAACGTAAGGGGTAACACTGTCGTTTTTTTTTCGGGTCGAAATTTTGAGTTTCCATATCTCAGCTCTGGAAGGGTCTAGAGCCTCCATTTTTGCGCTCAGGTGCAAGTCTCAGTGCCCTCTATCAGAATCCAGAGTTTCGAGAAGATTGGGGATACTTGATTTTTCGCCCAAAAAAAAAAAACGTAAGGGGTAACACTGTCGTTTTTTTTTCGGGTCGAAATTTTGAGTTTCCATATCTCAGCTCTGGAAGGGTCTAGAGCCTCCATTTTTGCGCTCAGGTGCAAGTCTCAGTGCCCTCTATCAGAATCCAGAGTTTCGAGAAGATTGGGGATACTTGATTTTTCGCCCAAAAAAAAAAACGTAAGGGGTAACACTGTCGTTTTTTTTTCGGGTCGAAATTTTGAGTTTCCATATCTCAGCTCTGGAAGGGTCTAGAGCCTCCATTTTTGCGCTCAGGTGCAAGTCTCAGTGCCCTCTATCAGAATCCAGAGTTTCGAGAAGATTGGGGATACTTGATTTTTCGCCCAAAAAAAAAAACGTAAGGGGTAACACTGTCGTTTTTTTTTCGGGTCGAAATTTTGAGTTTCCATATCTCAGCTCTGGAAGGGTCTAGAGCCTCCATTTTTGCGCTCAGGTGCAAGTCTCAGTGCCCTCTATCAGAATCCAGAGTTTCGAGAAGATTGGGGATACTTGATTTTTCGCCCAAAAAAAAAAAACGTAAGGGGTAACACTGTCGTTTTTTTTTCGGGTCGAAATTTTGAGTTTCCATATTTCAGCTCTGGAAGGGTCTAGAGCCTCCATTTTTGCGCTCAGGTGCAAGTCTCAGTGCCCTCTATCAGAATCCAGAGTTTCGAGAAGATTGGGGATACTTGATTTTTCGCCCAAAAAAAAAAAACGTAAGGGGTAACACTGTCGTTTTTTTTTCGGGTCGAAATTTTGAGTTTCCATATCTCAGCTCTGGAAGGGTCTAGAGCCTCCATTTTTGCGCTCAGGTGCAAGTCTCAGTGCCCTCTATCAGAATACAGAGTTTCGAGAAGATTGGGGATACTTGATTTTTCGCCCCCAAAAAAAAAACGTAAGGGGTAACACTGTCGTTTTTTTTTCGGGTCGAAATTTTGAGTTTCCATATCTCAGCTCTGGAAGGGTCTAGAGCCTCCATTTTTGCGCTCAGGTGCAAGTCTCAGTGTCCTCTATCAGAATCCAGAGTTTCGAGAAGATTGGGGATACTTGATTTTTCGCCCAAAAAAAAAAACGTAAGGGGTAACACTGTCGTTTTTTTTTCGGGTCGAAATTTTGAGTTTCCATATCTCAGCTCTGGAAGGGTCTAGAGCCTCCATTTTTGCGCTCAGGTGCAAGTCTCAGTGCCCTCTATCAGAATCCAGAGTTTCGCGAAGATTGGGGATACTTGATTTTTCGCCCAAAAAAAAAAACGTAAGGGGTAACACTGTCGTTTTTTTTTCGGGTCGAAATTTTGAGTTTCCATATCTCAGCTCTGGAAGGGTCTAGAGCCTCCATTTTTGCGCTCAGGTGCAAGTCTCAGTGCCCTCTATCAGAATCCAGAGTTTCGAGAAGATTGGGGATACTTGATTTTTCGCCCAAAAAAAAAAAACGTAAGGGGTAACACTGTCGTTTTTTTTTCGGGTCGAAATTTTGAGTTTCCATATCTCAGCTCTGGAAGGGTCTAGAGCCTCCATTTTTGCGCTCAGGTGCAAGTCTCAGTGCCCTCTATCAGAATCCAGAGTTTCGAGAAGATTGGGGATACTTGATTTTTCGCCCAAAAAAAAAAACGTAAGGGGTAACACTGTCGTTTTTTTTTCGGGTCGAAATTTTGAGTTTCCATATCTCAGCTCTGGAAGGGTCTAGAGCCTCCATTTTTGCGCTCAGGTGCAAGTCTCAGTGCCCTCTATCAGAATCCAGAGTTTCGAGAAGATTGGGGATACTTGATTTTTCGCCCAAAAAAAAAAACGTAAGGGGTAACACTGTCGTTTTTTTTTCGGGTCGAAATTTTGAGTTTCCATATCTCAGCTCTGGAAGGGTCTAGAGCCTCCATTTTTGCGCTCAGGTGCAAGTCTCAGTGCCCTCTATCAGAATCCAGAGTTTCGAGAAGATTGGGGATACTTGATTTTTCGCCCAAAAAAAAAAAACGTAAGGGGTAACACTGTCGTTTTTTTTTCGGGTCGAAATTTTGAGTTTCCATATCTCAGCTCTGGAAGGGTCTAGAGCCTCCATTTTTGCGCTCAGGTGCAAGTCTCAGTGCCCTCTATCAGAATCCAGAGTTTCGAGAAGATTGGGGATACTTGATTTTTCGCCCAAAAAAAAAAAACGTAAGGGGTAACACTGTCGTTTTTTTTTCGGGTCGAAATTTTGAGTTTCCATATCTCAGCTCTGGAAGGGTCTAGAGCCTCCATTTTTGCGCTCAGGTGCAAGTCTCAGTGCCCTCTATCAGAATCCAGAGTTTCGAGAAGATTGGGGATACTTGATTTTTCGCCCAAAAAAAAAACGTAAGGGGTAACACTGTCGTTTTTTTTTCGGGTCGAAATTTTGAGTTTCCATATCTCAGCTCTGGAAGGGTCTAGAGCCTCCATTTTTGCGCTCAGGTGCAAGTTTCAGTGCCCTCTATCAGAATCCAGAGTTTCGAGAAGATTGGGGATACTTGATTTTTCGCCCAAAAAAAAAAAACGTAAGGGGTAACACTGTCGTTTTTTTTTCGGGTCGAAATTTTGAGTTTCCATATCTCAGCTCTGGAAGGGTCTAGAGCCTCCATTTTTGCGCTCAGGTGCAAGTCTCAGTGCCCTCTATCAGAATCCAGAGTTTCGAGAAGATTGGGGATACTTGATTTTTCGCCCAAAAAAAAAAAACGTAAGGGGTAACACTGTCGTTTTTTTTTCGGGTCGAAATTTTGAGTTTCCATATCTCAGCTCTGGAAGGGTCTAGAGCCTCCATTTTTGCGCTCAGGTGCAAGTCTCAGTGCCCTCTATCAGAATCCAGAGTTTCGAGAAGATTGGGGATACTTGATTTTTCGCCCAAAAAAAAAACGTAAGGGGTAACACTGTCGTTTTTTTTTTGGGTCGAAATTTTGAGTTTCCATATCTCAGCTCTGGAAGGGTCTAGAGCCTCCATTTTTGCGCTCAGGTGCAAGTCTCAGCGCCCTCTATCAGAATCCAGAGTTTCGAGAAGATTGGGGATACTTGATTTTTCGCCCAAAAAAAAAAAACGTAAGGGGTAACACTGTCGTTTTTTTTTCGGGTCGAAATTTTGAGTTTCCATATCTCAGCTCTGGAAGGGTCTAGAGCCTCCATTTTTGCGCTCAGGTGCAAGTCTCAGTGCCCTCTATCAGAATCCAGAGTTTCGAGAAGATTGGGGATACTTGATTTTTCGCCCAAAAAAAAAAACGTAAGGGGTAACACTGTCGTTTTTTTTTCGGGTCGAAATTTTGAGTTTCCATATCTCAGCTCTGGAAGGGTCTAGAGCCTCCATTTTTGCGCTCAGGTGCAAGTCTCAGTGCCCTCTATCAGAATCCAAAATTTCGAGAAGATTGGGGATACTTGATTTTTCGCCCAAAAAAAAAAAACGTAAGGGGTAACACTGTCGTTTTTTTTTCGGGTCGAAATTTTGAGTTTCCATATCTCAGCTCTGGAAGGGTCTAGAGCCTCCATTTTTGCGCTCAAGTGCAAGTCTCAGTGCCCTCTATCAGAATCCAGAGTTTCGAGAAGATTGGGGATACTTGATTTTTCGCCCAAAAAAAAAAACGTAAGGGGTAACACTGTCGTTTTTTTTTCGGGTCGAAATTTTGAGTTTCCATATCTCAGCTCTGGAAGCGTCTAGAGCCTCCATTTTTGCGCTCAGGTGCAAGTCTCAGTGCCCTCTATCAGAATCCAGAGTTTCGAGAAGATTGGGGATACTTGATTTTTCGCCCAAAAAAAAAAAACGTAAGGGGTAACACTGTCGTTTTTTTTTCGGGTCGAAATTTTGAGTTTCCATATCTCAGCTCTGGAAGGGTCTAGAGCCTCCATTTTTGCGCTCAGGTGCAAGTCTCAGTGCCCTCTATCAGAATCCAGAGTTTCGAGAAGATTGGGGATACTTGATTTTTCGCCCAAAAAAAAAAAAAACGTAAGGGGTAACACTGTCGTTTTTTTTTTCGGGTCGAAATTTTGAGTTTCCATATCTCAGCTCTGGAAGGGTCTAGAGCCTCCATTTTTGCGCTCAGGTGCAAGTCTCAGTGCCCTCTATCAGAATACAGAGTTTCGAGAAGATTGGGGATACTTGATTTTTCGCCCCAAAAAAAAAACGTAAGGGGTAACACTGTCGTTTTTTTTTCGGGTCGAAATTTTGAGTTTCCATATCTCAGCTCTGGAAGGGTCTAGAGCCTCCATTTTTGCGCTCAGGTGCAAGTCTCAGTGCCCTCTATCAGAATCCAGAGTTTCGAGAAGATTGGGGATACTTGATTTTTCGCCCAAAAAAAAAAAAACGTAAGGGGTAACACTGTCGTTTTTTTTTCGGGTCGAAATTTTGAGTTTCCATATCTCAGCTCTGGAAGGGTCTAGAGCCTCCATTTTTGCGCTCAGGTGCAAGTCTCAGTGCCCTCTATCAGAATCCAGAGTTTCGAGAAGATTGGGGATACTTGATTTTTCGCCCAAAAAAAAAAAAACGTAAGGGGTAACACTGTCGTTTTTTTTTCGGGTCGAAATTTTGAGTTTCCATATCTCAGCTCTGGAAGGGTCTAGAGCCTCCATTTTTGCGCTCAGGTGCAAGTCTCAGTGCCCTCTATCAGAATACAGAGTTTCGAGAAGATTGGGGATACTTGATTTTTCGCCCCAAAAAAAAAACGTAAGGGGTAACACTGTCGTTTTTTTTTCGGGTCGAAATTTTGAGTTTCCATATCTCAGCTCTGGAAGGGTCTAGAGCCTCCATTTTTGCGCTCAGGTGCAAGTCTCAGTGCCCTCTATCAGAATCCAGAGTTTCGAGAAGATTGGGGATACTTGATTTTTCGCCCAAAAAAAAAAAACGTAAGGGGTAACACTGTCGTTTTTTTTTCGGGTCGAAATTTTGAGTTTCCATATCTCAGCTCTGGAAGGGTCTAGAGCCTCCATTTTTGCGCTCAGGTGCAAGTCTCAGTGCCCTCTATCAGAATCCAGAGTTTCGAGAAGATTGGGGATACTTGATTTTTCGCCCAAAAAAAAAAAACGTAAGGGGTAACACTGTCGTTTTTTTTTCGGGTCGAAATTTTGAGTTTCCATATCTCAGCTCTGGAAGGGTCTAGAGCCTCCATTTTTGCGCTCAGGTGCAAGTCTCAGTGCCCTCTATCAGAATCCAGAGTTTCGAGAAGATTGGGGATACTTGATTTTTCGCCCAAAAAAAAAAAACGTAAGGGGTAACACTGTCGTTTTTTTTTCGGGTCGAAATTTTGAGTTTCCATATCTCAGCTCTGGAAGGGTCTAGAGCCTCCATTTTTGCGCTCAGGTGCAAGTCTCAGTGCCCTCTATCAGAATCCAGAGTTTCGAGAAGATTGGGGATACTTGATTTTTCGCCCAAAAAAAAAAACGTAAGGGGTAACACTGTCGTTTTTTTTTCGGGTCGAAATTTTGAGTTTCCATATCTCAGCTCTGGAAGGGTCTAGAGCCTCCATTTTTGCGCTCAGGTGCAAGTCTCAGCGCCCTCTATCAGAATCCAGAGTTTCGAGAAGATTGGGGATACTTGATTTTTCGCCCAAAAAAAAAAAACGTAAGGGGTAACACTGTCGTTTTTTTTTCGGGTCGAAATTTTGAGTTTCCATATCTCAGCTCTGGAAGGGTCTAGAGCCTCCATTTTTGCGCTCAGGTGCAAGTCTCAGTGCCCTCTATCAGAATCCAGAGTTTCGAGAAGATTGGGGATACTTGATTTTTCGCCCAAAAAAAAAAACGTAAGGGGTAACACTGTCGTTTTTTTTTCGGGTCGAAATTTTGAGTTTCCATATCTCAGCTCTGGAAGGGTCTAGAGCCTCCATTTTTGCGCTCAGGTGCAAGTCTCAGTGCCCTCTATCAGAATACAGAGTTTCGAGAAGATTGGGGATACTTGATTTTTCGCCCAAAAAAAAAAACGTAAGGGGTAACACTGTCGTTTTTTTTTCGGGTCGAAATTTTGAGTTTCCATATCTCAGCTCTGGAAGGGTCTAGAGCCTCCATTTTTGCGCTCAGGTGCAAGTCTCAGTGCCCTCTATCAGAATCCAGAGTTTCGAGAAGATTGGGGATACTTGATTTTTCGCCCAAAAAAAAAAAACGTAAGGGGTAACACTGTCGTTTTTTTTTCGGGTCGAAATTTTGAGTTTCCATATCTCAGCTCTGGAAGGGTCTAGAGCCTCCATTTTTGCGCTCAGGTGCAAGTCTCAGTGCCCTCTATCAGAATCCAGAGTTTCGAGAAGATTGGGGATACTTGATTTTTCGCCCAAAAAAAAAAAACGTAAGGGGTAACACTGTCGTTTTTTTTTCGGGTCGAAATTTTGAGTTTCCATATCTCAGCTCTGGAAGGGTCTAGAGCCTCCATTTTTGCGCTCAGGTGCAAGTCTCAGTGCCCTCTATCAGAATCCAGAGTTTCGAGAAGATTGGGGATACTTGATTTTTCGCCCAAAAAAAAAACGTAAGGGGTAACACTGTCGTTTTTTTTTCGGGTCGAAATTTTGAGTTTCCATATCTCAGCTCTGGAAGGGTCTAGAGCCTCCATTTTTGCGCTCAGGTGCAAGTTTCAGTGCCCTCTATCAGAATCCAGAGTTTCGAGAAGATTGGGGATACTTGATTTTTCGCCCAAAAAAAAAAAACGTAAGGGGTAACACTGTCGTTTTTTTTTCGGGTCGAAATTTTGAGTTTCCATATCTCAGCTCTGGAAGGGTCTAGAGCCTCCATTTTTGCGCTCAGGTGCAAGTCTCAGTGCCCTCTATCAGAATCCAGAGTTTCGAGAAGATTGGGGATACTTGATTTTTCGCCCAAAAAAAAAAAACGTAAGGGGTAACACTGTCGTTTTTTTTTCGGGTCGAAATTTTGAGTTTCCATATCTCAGCTCTGGAAGGGTCTAGAGCCTCCATTTTTGCGCTCAGGTGCAAGTCTCAGTGCCCTCTATCAGAATCCAGAGTTTCGAGAAGATTGGGGATACTTGATTTTTCGCCCAAAAAAAAAACGTAAGGGGTAACACTGTCGTTTTTTTTTTGGGTCGAAATTTTGAGTTTCCATATCTCAGCTCTGGAAGGGTCTAGAGCCTCCATTTTTGCGCTCAGGTGCAAGTCTCAGCGCCCTCTATCAGAATCCAGAGTTTCGAGAAGATTGGGGATACTTGATTTTTCGCCCAAAAAAAAAAAACGTAAGGGGTAACACTGTCGTTTTTTTTTCGGGTCGAAATTTTGAGTTTCCATATCTCAGCTCTGGAAGGGTCTAGAGCCTCCATTTTTGCGCTCAGGTGCAAGTCTCAGTGCCCTCTATCAGAATCCAGAGTTTCGAGAAGATTGGGGATACTTGATTTTTCGCCCAAAAAAAAAAACGTAAGGGGTAACACTGTCGTTTTTTTTTCGGGTCGAAATTTTGAGTTTCCATATCTCAGCTCTGGAAGGGTCTAGAGCCTCCATTTTTGCGCTCAGGTGCAAGTCTCAGTGCCCTCTATCAGAATCCAAAATTTCGAGAAGATTGGGGATACTTGATTTTTCGCCCAAAAAAAAAAAACGTAAGGGGTAACACTGTCGTTTTTTTTTCGGGTCGAAATTTTGAGTTTCCATATCTCAGCTCTGGAAGGGTCTAGAGCCTCCATTTTTGCGCTCAAGTGCAAGTCTCAGTGCCCTCTATCAGAATCCAGAGTTTCGAGAAGATTGGGGATACTTGATTTTTCGCCCAAAAAAAAAAACGTAAGGGGTAACACTGTCGTTTTTTTTTCGGGTCGAAATTTTGAGTTTCCATATCTCAGCTCTGGAAGCGTCTAGAGCCTCCATTTTTGCGCTCAGGTGCAAGTCTCAGTGCCCTCTATCAGAATCCAGAGTTTCGAGAAGATTGGGGATACTTGATTTTTCGCCCAAAAAAAAAAAACGTAAGGGGTAACACTGTCGTTTTTTTTTCGGGTCGAAATTTTGAGTTTCCATATCTCAGCTCTGGAAGGGTCTAGAGCCTCCATTTTTGCGCTCAGGTGCAAGTCTCAGTGCCCTCTATCAGAATCCAGAGTTTCGAGAAGATTGGGGATACTTGATTTTTCGCCCAAAAAAAAAAAAAACGTAAGGGGTAACACTGTCGTTTTTTTTTCGGGTCGAAATTTTGAGTTTCCATATCTCAGCTCTGGAAGGGTCTAGAGCCTCCATTTTTGCGCTCAGGTGCAAGTCTCAGTGCCCTCTATCAGAATACAGAGTTTCGAGAAGATTGGGGATACTTGATTTTTCGCCCC
Organism: Pimephales promelas; assembly: GCF_988280905.1. NCBI lineage: Eukaryota > Metazoa > Chordata > Actinopteri > Cypriniformes > Leuciscidae > Pimephales > Pimephales promelas. Next base: position 2,900,515 of record NC_142770.1, on the reverse strand, counting down.
AAAAAAAAAACGTAAGGGGTAACACTGTCGTTTTTTTTTCGGGTCGAAATTTTGAGTTTCCATATCTCAGCTCTGGAAGGGTCTAGAGCCTCCATTTTTGCGCTCAGGTGCAAGTCTCAGTGCCCTCTATCAGAATCCAGAGTTTCGAGAAGATTGGGGATACTTGATTTTTCGCCCAAAAAAAAAAAAACGTAAGGGGTAACACTGTCGTTTTTTTTTCGGGTCGAAATTTTGAGTTTCCATATCTCAGCTCTGGAAGGGTCTAGAGCCTCCATTTTTGCGCTCAGGTGCAAGTCTCAGTGCCCTCTATCAGAATCCAGAGTTTCGAGAAGATTGGGGATACTTGATTTTTCGCCCAAAAAAAAAAAAACGTAAGGGGTAACACTGTCGTTTTTTTTTCGGGTCGAAATTTTGAGTTTCCATATCTCAGCTCTGGAAGGGTCTAGAGCCTCCATTTTTGCGCTCAGGTGCAAGTCTCAGTGCCCTCTATCAGAATACAGAGTTTCGAGAAGATTGGGGATACTTGATTTTTCGCCCCAAAAAAAAAACGTAAGGGGTAACACTGTCGTTTTTTTTTCGGGTCGAAATTTTGAGTTTCCATATCTCAGCTCTGGAAGGGTCTAGAGCCTCCATTTTTGCGCTCAGGTGCAAGTCTCAGTGCCCTCTATCAGAATCCAGAGTTTCGAGAAGATTGGGGATACTTGATTTTTCGCCCAAAAAAAAAAAACGTAAGGGGTAACACTGTCGTTTTTTTTTCGGGTCGAAATTTTGAGTTTCCATATCTCAGCTCTGGAAGGGTCTAGAGCCTCCATTTTTGCGCTCAGGTGCAAGTCTCAGTGCCCTCTATCAGAATCCAGAGTTTCGAGAAGATTGGGGATACTTGATTTTTCGCCCAAAAAAAAAAAACGTAAGGGGTAACACTGTCGTTTTTTTTTCGGGTCGAAATTTTGAGTTTCCATATCTCAGCTCTGGAAGGGTCTAGAGCCTCCATTTTTGCGCTCAGGTGCAAGTCTCAGTGCCCTCTATCAGAATCCAGAGTTTCGAGAAGATTGGGGATACTTGATTTTTCGCCCAAAAAAAAAAAACGTAAGGGGTAACACTGTCGTTTTTTTTTCGGGTCGAAATTTTGAGTTTCCATATCTCAGCTCTGGAAGGGTCTAGAGCCTCCATTTTTGCGCTCAGGTGCAAGTCTCAGTGCCCTCTATCAGAATCCAGAGTTTCGAGAAGATTGGGGATACTTGATTTTTCGCCCAAAAAAAAAAACGTAAGGGGTAACACTGTCGTTTTTTTTTCGGGTCGAAATTTTGAGTTTCCATATCTCAGCTCTGGAAGGGTCTAGAGCCTCCATTTTTGCGCTCAGGTGCAAGTCTCAGCGCCCTCTATCAGAATCCAGAGTTTCGAGAAGATTGGGGATACTTGATTTTTCGCCCAAAAAAAAAAAACGTAAGGGGTAACACTGTCGTTTTTTTTTCGGGTCGAAATTTTGAGTTTCCATATCTCAGCTCTGGAAGGGTCTAGAGCCTCCATTTTTGCGCTCAGGTGCAAGTCTCAGTGCCCTCTATCAGAATCCAGAGTTTCGAGAAGATTGGGGATACTTGATTTTTCGCCCAAAAAAAAAAACGTAAGGGGTAACACTGTCGTTTTTTTTTTCGGGTCGAAATTTTGAGTTTCCATATCTCAGCTCTGGAAGGGTCTAGAGCCTCCATTTTTGCACTCAGGTGCAAGTCTCAGTGCCCTCTATCAGAATCCAAAATTTCGAGAAGATTGGGGATACTTGATTTTTCGCCCAAAAAAAAAAAACGTAAGGGGTAACACTGTCGTTTTTTTTTCGGGTCGAAATTTTGAGTTTCCATATCTCAGCTCTGGAAGGGTCTAGACCCTCCATTTTTGCGCTCAAGTGCAAGTCTCAGTGCCCTCTATCAGAATCCAGAGTTTCGAGAAGATTGGGGATACTTGATTTTTCGCCCAAAAAAAAAAACGTAAGGGGTAACACTGTCGTTTTTTTTTCGGGTCGAAATTTTGAGTTTCCATATCTCAGCTCTGGAAGGGTCTAGAGCCTCCATTTTTGCGCTCAGGTGCAAGTCTCAGCGCCCTCTATCAGAATCCAGAGTTTCGAGAAGATTGGGGATACTTGATTTTTCGCCCAAAAAAAAAAAACGTAAGGGGTAACACTGTCGTTTTTTTTTCGGGTCGAAATTTTGAGTTTCCATATCTCAGCTCTGGAAGGGTCTAGAGCCTCCATTTTTGCGCTCAGGTGCAAGTCTCAGTGCCCTCTATCAGAATCCAGAGTTTCGAGAAGATTGGGGATACTTGATTTTTCGCCCAAAAAAAAAAACGTAAGGGGTAACACTGTCGTTTTTTTTTCGGGTCGAAATTTTGAGTTTCCATATCTCAGCTCTGGAAGGGTCTAGAGCCTCCATTTTTGCGCTCAGGTGCAAGTCTCAGTGCCCTCTATCAGAATCCAAAATTTCGAGAAGATTGGGGATACTTGATTTTTCGCCCAAAAAAAAAAAACGTAAGGGGTAACACTGTCGTTTTTTTTTCGGGTCGAAATTTTGAGTTTCCATATCTCAGCTCTGGAAGGGTCTAGAGCCTCCATTTTTGCGCTCAAGTGCAAGTCTCAGTGCCCTCTATCAGAATCCAGAGTTTCGAGAAGATTGGGGATACTTGATTTTTCGCCCAAAAAAAAAAACGTAAGGGGTAACACTGTCGTTTTTTTTTCGGGTCGAAATTTTGAGTTTCCATATCTCAGCTCTGGAAGCGTCTAGAGCCTCCATTTTTGCGCTCAGGTGCAAGTCTCAGTGCCCTCTATCAGAATCCAGAGTTTCGAGAAGATTGGGGATACTTGATTTTTCGCCCAAAAAAAAAAAACGTAAGGGGTAACACTGTCGTTTTTTTTTCGGGTCGAAATTTTGAGTTTCCATATCTCAGCTCTGGAAGGGTCTAGAGCCTCCATTTTTGCGCTCAGGTGCAAGTCTCAGTGCCCTCTATCAGAATCCAGAGTTTCGAGAAGATTGGGGATACTTGATTTTTCGCCCAAAAAAAAAAAAAACGTAAGGGGTAACACTGTCGTTTTTTTTTCGGGTCGAAATTTTGAGTTTCCATATCTCAGCTCTGGAAGGGTCTAGAGCCTCCATTTTTGCGCTCAGGTGCAAGTCTCAGTGCCCTCTATCAGAATACAGAGTTTCGAGAAGATTGGGGATACTTGATTTTTCGCCCCAAAAAAAAAACGTAAGGGGTAACACTGTCGTTTTTTTTTCGGGTCGAAATTTTGAGTTTCCATATCTCAGCTCTGGAAGGGTCTAGAGCCTCCATTTTTGCGCTCAGGTGCAAGTCTCAGTGCCCTCTATCAGAATCCAGAGTTTCGAGAAGATTGGGGATACTTGATTTTTCGCCCAAAAAAAAAAAAACGTAAGGGGTAACACTGTCGTTTTTTTTTCGGGTCGAAATTTTGAGTTTCCATATCTCAGCTCTGGAAGGGTCTAGAGCCTCCATTTTTGCGCTCAGGTGCAAGTCTCAGTGCCCTCTATCAGAATCCAGAGTTTCGAGAAGATTGGGGATACTTGATTTTTCGCCCAAAAAAAAAAAAACGTAAGGGGTAACACTGTCGTTTTTTTTTCGGGTCGAAATTTTGAGTTTCCATATCTCAGCTCTGGAAGGGTCTAGAGCCTCCATTTTTGCGCTCAGGTGCAAGTCTCAGTGCCCTCTATCAGAATACAGAGTTTCGAGAAGATTGGGGATACTTGATTTTTCGCCCCAAAAAAAAAACGTAAGGGGTAACACTGTCGTTTTTTTTTCGGGTCGAAATTTTGAGTTTCCATATCTCAGCTCTGGAAGGGTCTAGAGCCTCCATTTTTGCGCTCAGGTGCAAGTCTCAGTGCCCTCTATCAGAATCCAGAGTTTCGAGAAGATTGGGGATACTTGATTTTTCGCCCAAAAAAAAAAAACGTAAGGGGTAACACTGTCGTTTTTTTTTCGGGTCGAAATTTTGAGTTTCCATATCTCAGCTCTGGAAGGGTCTAGAGCCTCCATTTTTGCGCTCAGGTGCAAGTCTCAGTGCCCTCTATCAGAATCCAGAGTTTCGAGAAGATTGGGGATACTTGATTTTTCGCCCAAAAAAAAAAAACGTAAGGGGTAACACTGTCGTTTTTTTTTCGGGTCGAAATTTTGAGTTTCCATATCTCAGCTCTGGAAGGGTCTAGAGCCTCCATTTTTGCGCTCAGGTGCAAGTCTCAGTGCCCTCTATCAGAATCCAGAGTTTCGAGAAGATTGGGGATACTTGATTTTTCGCCCAAAAAAAAAAAACGTAAGGGGTAACACTGTCGTTTTTTTTTCGGGTCGAAATTTTGAGTTTCCATATCTCAGCTCTGGAAGGGTCTAGAGCCTCCATTTTTGCGCTCAGGTGCAAGTCTCAGTGCCCTCTATCAGAATCCAGAGTTTCGAGAAGATTGGGGATACTTGATTTTTCGCCCAAAAAAAAAAACGTAAGGGGTAACACTGTCGTTTTTTTTTCGGGTCGAAATTTTGAGTTTCCATATCTCAGCTCTGGAAGGGTCTAGAGCCTCCATTTTTGCGCTCAGGTGCAAGTCTCAGCGCCCTCTATCAGAATCCAGAGTTTCGAGAAGATTGGGGATACTTGATTTTTCGCCCAAAAAAAAAAAACGTAAGGGGTAACACTGTCGTTTTTTTTTCGGGTCGAAATTTTGAGTTTCCATATCTCAGCTCTGGAAGGGTCTAGAGCCTCCATTTTTGCGCTCAGGTGCAAGTCTCAGTGCCCTCTATCAGAATCCAGAGTTTCGAGAAGATTGGGGATACTTGATTTTTCGCCCAAAAAAAAAAACGTAAGGGGTAACACTGTCGTTTTTTTTTTCGGGTCGAAATTTTGAGTTTCCATATCTCAGCTCTGGAAGGGTCTAGAGCCTCCATTTTTGCACTCAGGTGCAAGTCTCAGTGCCCTCTATCAGAATCCAAAATTTCGAGAAGATTGGGGATACTTGATTTTTCGCCCAAAAAAAAAAAACGTAAGGGGTAACACTGTCGTTTTTTTTTCGGGTCGAAATTTTGAGTTTCCATATCTCAGCTCTGGAAGGGTCTAGACCCTCCATTTTTGCGCTCAAGTGCAAGTCTCAGTGCCCTCTATCAGAATCCAGAGTTTCGAGAAGATTGGGGATACTTGATTTTTCGCCCAAAAAAAAAAACGTAAGGGGTAACACTGTCGTTTTTTTTTCGGGTCGAAATTTTGAGTTTCCATATCTCAGCTCTGGAAGCGTCTAGAGCCTCCATTTTTGCGCTCAGGTGCAAGTCTCAGTGCCCTCTATCAGAATCCAGAGTTTCGAGAAGATTGGGGATACTTGATTTTTCGCCCAAAAAAAAAAACGTAAGGGGTAACACTGTCGTTTTTTTTTCGGGTCGAAATTTTGAGTTTCCATATCTCAGCTCTGGAAGGGTCTAGAGCCTCCATTTTTGCGCTCAGGTGCAAGTCTCAGTGCCCTCTATCAGAATACAGAGTTTCGAGAAGATTGGGGATACTTGATTTTTCGCCCCCAAAAAAAAACGTAAGGGGTAACACTGTCGTTTTTTTTTCGGGTCGAAATTTTGAGTTTCCATATCTCAGCTCTGGAAGGGTCTAGAGCCTCCATTTTTGCGCTCAGGTGCAAGTCTCAGTGCCCTCTATCAGAATCCAGAGTTTCGAGAAGATTGGGGATACTTGATTTTTCGCCCAAAAAAAAAAAACGTAAGGGGTAACACTGTCGTTTTTTTTTCGGGTCGAAATTTTGAGTTTCCATATCTCAGCTCTGGAAGGGTCTAGAGCCTCCATTTTTGCGCTCAGGTGCAAGTCTCAGTGCCCTCTATCAGAATCCAGAGTTTCGAGAAGATTGGGGATACTTGATTTTTCGCCCAAAAAAAAAAACGTAAGGGGTAACACTGTCGTTTTTTTTTCGGGTCGAAATTTTGAGTTTCCATATCTCAGCTCTGGAAGGGTCTAGAGCCTCCATTTTTGCGCTCAGGTGCAAGTCTCAGTGCCCTCTATCAGAATCCAGAGTTTCGAGAAGATTGGGGATACTTGATTTTTCGCCCAAAAAAAAAAAACGTAAGGGGTAACACTGTCGTTTTTTTTTCGGGTCGAAATTTTGAGTTTCCATATCTCAGCTCTGGAAGGGTCTAGAGCCTCCATTTTTGCGCTCAGGTGCAAGTCTCAGTGCCCTCTATCAGAATCCAGAGTTTCGAGAAGATTGGGGATACTTGATTTTTCGCCCAAAAAAAAAAAACGTAAGGGGTAACACTGTCGTTTTTTTTTCGGGTCGAAATTTTGAGTTTCCACATCTCAGCTCTGGAAGGGTCTAGAGCCTCCATTTTTGCGCTCAGGTGCAAGTCTCAGTGCCCTCTATCAGAATCCAGAGTTTCGAGAAGATTGGGGATACTTGATTTTTCGCCCAAAAAAAAAACGTAAGGGGTAACACTGTCGTTTTTTTTTCGGGTCGAAATTTTGAGTTTCCATATCTCAGCTCTGGAAGGGTCTAGAGCCTCCATTTTTGCGCTCAGGTGCAAGTTTCAGTGCCCTCTATCAGAATCCAGAGTTTCGAGAAGATTGGGGATACTTGATTTTTCGCCCAAAAAAAAAAAACGTAAGGGGTAACACTGTCGTTTTTTTTTCGGGTCGAAATTTTGAGTTTCCATATCTCAGCTCTGGAAGGGTCTAGAGCCTCCATTTTTGCGCTCAGGTGCAAGTCTCAGTGCCCTCTATCAGAATCCAGAGTTTCGAGAAGATTGGGGATACTTGATTTTTCGCCCAAAAAAAAAAAACGTAAGGGGTAACACTGTCGTTTTTTTTTCGGGTCGAAATTTTGAGTTTCCATATCTCAGCTCTGGAAGGGTCTAGAGCCTCCATTTTTGCGCTCAGGTGCAAGTCTCAGTGCCCTCTATCAGAATCCAGAGTTTCGAGAAGATTGGGGATACTTGATTTTTCGCCCAAAAAAAAAAACGTAAGGGGTAACACTGTCGTTTTTTTTTCGGGTCGAAATTTTGAGTTTCCATATCTCAGCTCTGGAAGGGTCTAGAGCCTCCATTTTTGCGCTCAGGTGCAAGTCTCAGTGCCCTCTATCAGAATCCAGAGTTTCGAGAAGATTGGGGATACTTGATTTTTCGCCCAAAAAAAAAAAACGTAAGGGGTAACACTGTCGTTTTTTTTTCGGGTCGAAATTTTGAGTTTCCATATTTCAGCTCTGGAAGGGTCTAGAGCCTCCATTTTTGCGCTCAGGTGCAAGTCTCAGTGCCCTCTATCAGAATCCAGAGTTTCGAGAAGATTGGGGATACTTGATTTTTCGCCCAAAAAAAAAAAACGTAAGGGGTAACACTGTCGTTTTTTTTTCGGGTCGAAATTTTGAGTTTCCATATCTCAGCTCTGGAAGGGTCTAGAGCCTCCATTTTTGCGCTCAGGTGCAAGTCTCAGTGCCCTCTATCAGAATACAGAGTTTCGAGAAGATTGGGGATACTTGATTTTTCGCCCCCAAAAAAAAAACGTAAGGGGTAACACTGTCGTTTTTTTTTCGGGTCGAAATTTTGAGTTTCCATATCTCAGCTCTGGAAGGGTCTAGAGCCTCCATTTTTGCGCTCAGGTGCAAGTCTCAGTGTCCTCTATCAGAATCCAGAGTTTCGAGAAGATTGGGGATACTTGATTTTTCGCCCAAAAAAAAAAACGTAAGGGGTAACACTGTCGTTTTTTTTTCGGGTCGAAATTTTGAGTTTCCATATCTCAGCTCTGGAAGGGTCTAGAGCCTCCATTTTTGCGCTCAGGTGCAAGTCTCAGTGCCCTCTATCAGAATCCAGAGTTTCGCGAAGATTGGGGATACTTGATTTTTCGCCCAAAAAAAAAAACGTAAGGGGTAACACTGTCGTTTTTTTTTCGGGTCGAAATTTTGAGTTTCCATATCTCAGCTCTGGAAGGGTCTAGAGCCTCCATTTTTGCGCTCAGGTGCAAGTCTCAGTGCCCTCTATCAGAATCCAGAGTTTCGAGAAGATTGGGGATACTTGATTTTTCGCCCAAAAAAAAAAAACGTAAGGGGTAACACTGTCGTTTTTTTTTCGGGTCGAAATTTTGAGTTTCCATATCTCAGCTCTGGAAGGGTCTAGAGCCTCCATTTTTGCGCTCAGGTGCAAGTCTCAGTGCCCTCTATCAGAATCCAGAGTTTCGAGAAGATTGGGGATACTTGATTTTTCGCCCAAAAAAAAAAACGTAAGGGGTAACACTGTCGTTTTTTTTTCGGGTCGAAATTTTGAGTTTCCATATCTCAGCTCTGGAAGGGTCTAGAGCCTCCATTTTTGCGCTCAGGTGCAAGTCTCAGTGCCCTCTATCAGAATCCAGAGTTTCGAGAAGATTGGGGATACTTGATTTTTCGCCCAAAAAAAAAAACGTAAGGGGTAACACTGTCGTTTTTTTTTCGGGTCGAAATTTTGAGTTTCCATATCTCAGCTCTGGAAGGGTCTAGAGCCTCCATTTTTGCGCTCAGGTGCAAGTCTCAGTGCCCTCTATCAGAATCCAGAGTTTCGAGAAGATTGGGGATACTTGATTTTTCGCCCAAAAAAAAAAAACGTAAGGGGTAACACTGTCGTTTTTTTTTCGGGTCGAAATTTTGAGTTTCCATATTTCAGCTCTGGAAGGGTCTAGAGCCTCCATTTTTGCGCTCAGGTGCAAGTCTCAGTGCCCTCTATCAGAATCCAGAGTTTCGAGAAGATTGGGGATACTTGATTTTTCGCCCAAAAAAAAAAAACGTAAGGGGTAACACTGTCGTTTTTTTTTCGGGTCGAAATTTTGAGTTTCCATATCTCAGCTCTGGAAGGGTCTAGAGCCTCCATTTTTGCGCTCAGGTGCAAGTCTCAGTGCCCTCTATCAGAATACAGAGTTTCGAGAAGATTGGGGATACTTGATTTTTCGCCCCCAAAAAAAAAACGTAAGGGGTAACACTGTCGTTTTTTTTTCGGGTCGAAATTTTGAGTTTCCATATCTCAGCTCTGGAAGGGTCTAGAGCCTCCATTTTTGCGCTCAGGTGCAAGTCTCAGTGTCCTCTATCAGAATCCAGAGTTTCGAGAAGATTGGGGATACTTGATTTTTCGCCCAAAAAAAAAAACGTAAGGGGTAACACTGTCGTTTTTTTTTCGGGTCGAAATTTTGAGTTTCCATATCTCAGCTCTGGAAGGGTCTAGAGCCTCCATTTTTGCGCTCAGGTGCAAGTCTCAGTGCCCTCTATCAGAATCCAGAGTTTCGCGAAGATTGGGGATACTTGATTTTTCGCCCAAAAAAAAAAACGTAAGGGGTAACACTGTCGTTTTTTTTTCGGGTCGAAATTTTGAGTTTCCATATCTCAGCTCTGGAAGGGTCTAGAGCCTCCATTTTTGCGCTCAGGTGCAAGTCTCAGTGCCCTCTATCAGAATCCAGAGTTTCGAGAAGATTGGGGATACTTGATTTTTCGCCCAAAAAAAAAAAACGTAAGGGGTAACACTGTCGTTTTTTTTTCGGGTCGAAATTTTGAGTTTCCATATCTCAGCTCTGGAAGGGTCTAGAGCCTCCATTTTTGCGCTCAGGTGCAAGTCTCAGTGCCCTCTATCAGAATCCAGAGTTTCGAGAAGATTGGGGATACTTGATTTTTCGCCCAAAAAAAAAAACGTAAGGGGTAACACTGTCGTTTTTTTTTCGGGTCGAAATTTTGAGTTTCCATATCTCAGCTCTGGAAGGGTCTAGAGCCTCCATTTTTGCGCTCAGGTGCAAGTCTCAGTGCCCTCTATCAGAATCCAGAGTTTCGAGAAGATTGGGGATACTTGATTTTTCGCCCAAAAAAAAAAACGTAAGGGGTAACACTGTCGTTTTTTTTTCGGGTCGAAATTTTGAGTTTCCATATCTCAGCTCTGGAAGGGTCTAGAGCCTCCATTTTTGCGCTCAGGTGCAAGTCTCAGTGCCCTCTATCAGAATCCAGAGTTTCGAGAAGATTGGGGATACTTGATTTTTCGCCCAAAAAAAAAAAACGTAAGGGGTAACACTGTCGTTTTTTTTTCGGGTCGAAATTTTGAGTTTCCATATCTCAGCTCTGGAAGGGTCTAGAGCCTCCATTTTTGCGCTCAGGTGCAAGTCTCAGTGCCCTCTATCAGAATCCAGAGTTTCGAGAAGATTGGGGATACTTGATTTTTCGCCCAAAAAAAAAAAACGTAAGGGGTAACACTGTCGTTTTTTTTTCGGGTCGAAATTTTGAGTTTCCATATCTCAGCTCTGGAAGGGTCTAGAGCCTCCATTTTTGCGCTCAGGTGCAAGTCTCAGTGCCCTCTATCAGAATCCAGAGTTTCGAGAAGATTGGGGATACTTGATTTTTCGCCCAAAAAAAAAACGTAAGGGGTAACACTGTCGTTTTTTTTTCGGGTCGAAATTTTGAGTTTCCATATCTCAGCTCTGGAAGGGTCTAGAGCCTCCATTTTTGCGCTCAGGTGCAAGTTTCAGTGCCCTCTATCAGAATCCAGAGTTTCGAGAAGATTGGGGATACTTGATTTTTCGCCCAAAAAAAAAAAACGTAAGGGGTAACACTGTCGTTTTTTTTTCGGGTCGAAATTTTGAGTTTCCATATCTCAGCTCTGGAAGGGTCTAGAGCCTCCATTTTTGCGCTCAGGTGCAAGTCTCAGTGCCCTCTATCAGAATCCAGAGTTTCGAGAAGATTGGGGATACTTGATTTTTCGCCCAAAAAAAAAAAACGTAAGGGGTAACACTGTCGTTTTTTTTTCGGGTCGAAATTTTGAGTTTCCATATCTCAGCTCTGGAAGGGTCTAGAGCCTCCATTTTTGCGCTCAGGTGCAAGTCTCAGTGCCCTCTATCAGAATCCAGAGTTTCGAGAAGATTGGGGATACTTGATTTTTCGCCCAAAAAAAAAACGTAAGGGGTAACACTGTCGTTTTTTTTTTGGGTCGAAATTTTGAGTTTCCATATCTCAGCTCTGGAAGGGTCTAGAGCCTCCATTTTTGCGCTCAGGTGCAAGTCTCAGCGCCCTCTATCAGAATCCAGAGTTTCGAGAAGATTGGGGATACTTGATTTTTCGCCCAAAAAAAAAAAACGTAAGGGGTAACACTGTCGTTTTTTTTTCGGGTCGAAATTTTGAGTTTCCATATCTCAGCTCTGGAAGGGTCTAGAGCCTCCATTTTTGCGCTCAGGTGCAAGTCTCAGTGCCCTCTATCAGAATCCAGAGTTTCGAGAAGATTGGGGATACTTGATTTTTCGCCCAAAAAAAAAAACGTAAGGGGTAACACTGTCGTTTTTTTTTCGGGTCGAAATTTTGAGTTTCCATATCTCAGCTCTGGAAGGGTCTAGAGCCTCCATTTTTGCGCTCAGGTGCAAGTCTCAGTGCCCTCTATCAGAATCCAAAATTTCGAGAAGATTGGGGATACTTGATTTTTCGCCCAAAAAAAAAAAACGTAAGGGGTAACACTGTCGTTTTTTTTTCGGGTCGAAATTTTGAGTTTCCATATCTCAGCTCTGGAAGGGTCTAGAGCCTCCATTTTTGCGCTCAAGTGCAAGTCTCAGTGCCCTCTATCAGAATCCAGAGTTTCGAGAAGATTGGGGATACTTGATTTTTCGCCCAAAAAAAAAAACGTAAGGGGTAACACTGTCGTTTTTTTTTCGGGTCGAAATTTTGAGTTTCCATATCTCAGCTCTGGAAGCGTCTAGAGCCTCCATTTTTGCGCTCAGGTGCAAGTCTCAGTGCCCTCTATCAGAATCCAGAGTTTCGAGAAGATTGGGGATACTTGATTTTTCGCCCAAAAAAAAAAAACGTAAGGGGTAACACTGTCGTTTTTTTTTCGGGTCGAAATTTTGAGTTTCCATATCTCAGCTCTGGAAGGGTCTAGAGCCTCCATTTTTGCGCTCAGGTGCAAGTCTCAGTGCCCTCTATCAGAATCCAGAGTTTCGAGAAGATTGGGGATACTTGATTTTTCGCCCAAAAAAAAAAAAAACGTAAGGGGTAACACTGTCGTTTTTTTTTCGGGTCGAAATTTTGAGTTTCCATATCTCAGCTCTGGAAGGGTCTAGAGCCTCCATTTTTGCGCTCAGGTGCAAGTCTCAGTGCCCTCTATCAGAATACAGAGTTTCGAGAAGATTGGGGATACTTGATTTTTCGCCCCAAAAAAAAAACGTAAGGGGTAACACTGTCGTTTTTTTTTCGGGTCGAAATTTTGAGTTTCCATATCTCAGCTCTGGAAGGGTCTAGAGCCTCCATTTTTGCGCTCAGGTGCAAGTCTCAGTGCCCTCTATCAGAATCCAGAGTTTCGAGAAGATTGGGGATACTTGATTTTTCGCCCAAAAAAAAAAAAACGTAAGGGGTAACACTGTCGTTTTTTTTTCGGGTCGAAATTTTGAGTTTCCATATCTCAGCTCTGGAAGGGTCTAGAGCCTCCATTTTTGCGCTCAGGTGCAAGTCTCAGTGCCCTCTATCAGAATCCAGAGTTTCGAGAAGATTGGGGATACTTGATTTTTCGCCCAAAAAAAAAAAAACGTAAGGGGTAACACTGTCGTTTTTTTTTCGGGTCGAAATTTTGAGTTTCCATATCTCAGCTCTGGAAGGGTCTAGAGCCTCCATTTTTGCGCTCAGGTGCAAGTCTCAGTGCCCTCTATCAGAATACAGAGTTTCGAGAAGATTGGGGATACTTGATTTTTCGCCCCAAAAAAAAAACGTAAGGGGTAACACTGTCGTTTTTTTTTCGGGTCGAAATTTTGAGTTTCCATATCTCAGCTCTGGAAGGGTCTAGAGCCTCCATTTTTGCGCTCAGGTGCAAGTCTCAGTGCCCTCTATCAGAATCCAGAGTTTCGAGAAGATTGGGGATACTTGATTTTTCGCCCAAAAAAAAAAAAACGTAAGGGGTAACACTGTCGTTTTTTTTTCGGGTCGAAATTTTGAGTTTCCATATCTCAGCTCTGGAAGGGTCTAGAGCCTCCATTTTTGCGCTCAGGTGCAAGTCTCAGTGCCCTCTATCAGAATCCAGAGTTTCGAGAAGATTGGGGATACTTGATTTTTCGCCCAAAAAAAAAAAACGTAAGGGGTAACACTGTCGTTTTTTTTTCGGGTCGAAATTTTGAGTTTCCATATCTCAGCTCTGGAAGGGTCTAGAGCCTCCATTTTTGCGCTCAGGTGCAAGTCTCAGTGCCCTCTATCAGAATCCAGAGTTTCGAGAAGATTGGGGATACTTGATTTTTCGCCCAAAAAAAAAAAACGTAAGGGGTAACACTGTCGTTTTTTTTTCGGGTCGAAATTTTGAGTTTCCATATCTCAGCTCTGGAAGGGTCTAGAGCCTCCATTTTTGCGCTCAGGTGCAAGTCTCAGTGCCCTCTATCAGAATCCAGAGTTTCGAGAAGATTGGGGATACTTGATTTTTCGCCCAAAAAAAAAAACGTAAGGGGTAACACTGTCGTTTTTTTTTCGGGTCGAAATTTTGAGTTTCCATATCTCAGCTCTGGAAGGGTCTAGAGCCTCCATTTTTGCGCTCAGGTGCAAGTCTCAGCGCCCTCTATCAGAATCCAGAGTTTCGAGAAGATTGGGGATACTTGATTTTTCGCCCAAAAAAAAAAAACGTAAGGGGTAACACTGTCGTTTTTTTTTCGGGTCGAAATTTTGAGTTTCCATATCTCAGCTCTGGAAGGGTCTAGAGCCTCCATTTTTGCGCTCAGGTGCAAGTCTCAGTGCCCTCTATCAGAATCCAGAGTTTCGAGAAGATTGGGGATACTTGATTTTTCGCCCAAAAAAAAAAACGTAAGGGGTAACACTGTCGTTTTTTTTTTCGGGTCGAAATTTTGAGTTTCCATATCTCAGCTCTGGAAGGGTCTAGAGCCTCCATTTTTGCACTCAGGTGCAAGTCTCAGTGCCCTCTATCAGAATCCAAAATTTCGAGAAGATTGGGGATACTTGATTTTTCGCCCAAAAAAAAAAAACGTAAGGGGTAACACTGTCGTTTTTTTTTCGGGTCGAAATTTTGAGTTTCCATATCTCAGCTCTGGAAGGGTCTAGACCCTCCATTTTTGCGCTCAAGTGCAAGTCTCAGTGCCCTCTATCAGAATCCAGAGTTTCGAGAAGATTGGGGATACTTGATTTTTCGCCCAAAAAAAAAAACGTAAGGGGTAACACTGTCGTTTTTTTTTCGGGTCGAAATTTTGAGTTTCCATATCTCAGCTCTGGAAGCGTCTAGAGCCTCCATTTTTGCGCTCAGGTGCAAGTCTCAGTGCCCTCTATCAGAATCCAGAGTTTCGAGAAGATTGGGGATACTTGATTTTTCGCCCAAAAAAAAAAACGTAAGGGGTAACACTGTCGTTTTTTTTTCGGGTCGAAATTTTGAGTTTCCATATCTCAGCTCTGGAAGGGTCTAGAGCCTCCATTTTTGCGCTCAGGTGCAAGTCTCAGTGCCCTCTATCAGAATACAGAGTTTCGAGAAGATTGGGGATACTTGATTTTTCGCCCCCAAAAAAAAACGTAAGGGGTAACACTGTCGTTTTTTTTTCGGGTCGAAATTTTGAGTTTCCATATCTCAGCTCTGGAAGGGTCTAGAGCCTCCATTTTTGCGCTCAGGTGCAAGTCTCAGTGCCCTCTATCAGAATCCAGAGTTTCGAGAAGATTGGGGATACTTGATTTTTCGCCCAAAAAAAAAAAACGTAAGGGGTAACACTGTCGTTTTTTTTTCGGGTCGAAATTTTGAGTTTCCATATCTCAGCTCTGGAAGGGTCTAGAGCCTCCATTTTTGCGCTCAGGTGCAAGTCTCAGTGCCCTCTATCAGAATCCAGAGTTTCGAGAAGATTGGGGATACTTGATTTTTCGCCCAAAAAAAAAAACGTAAGGGGTAACACTGTCGTTTTTTTTTCGGGTCGAAATTTTGAGTTTCCATATCTCAGCTCTGGAAGGGTCTAGAGCCTCCATTTTTGCGCTCAGGTGCAAGTCTCAGTGCCCTCTATCAGAATCCAGAGTTTCGAGAAGATTGGGGATACTTGATTTTTCGCCCAAAAAAAAAAACGTAAGGGGTAACACTGTCGTTTTTTTTTCGGGTCGAAATTTTGAGTTTCCATATCTCAGCTCTGGAAGGGTCTAGAGCCTCCATTTTTGCGCTCAGGTGCAAGTCTCAGTGCCCTCTATCAGAATCCAGAGTTTCGAGAAGATTGGGGATACTTGATTTTTCGCCCAAAAAAAAAAAACGTAAGGGGTAACACTGTCGTTTTTTTTTCGGGTCGAAATTTTGAGTTTCCATATCTCAGCTCTGGAAGGGTCTAGAGCCTCCATTTTTGCGCTCAGGTGCAAGTCTCAGTGCCCTCTATCAGAATCCAGAGTTTCGAGAAGATTGGGGATACTTGATTTTTCGCCCAAAAAAAAAAACGTAAGGGGTAACACTGTCGTTTTTTTTTCGGGTCGAAATTTTGAGTTTCCATATCTCAGCTCTGGAAGGGTCTAGAGCCTCCATTTTTGCGCTCAGGTGCAAGTCTCAGTGCCCTCTATCAGAATCCAGAGTTTCGAGAAGATTGGGGATACTTGATTTTTCGCCCAAAAAAAAAAAACGTAAGGGGTAACACTGTCGTTTTTTTTTCGGGTCGAAATTTTGAGTTTCCATATCTCAGCTCTGGAAGGGTCTAGAGCCTCCATTTTTGCGCTCAGGTGCAAGTCTCAGTGCCCTCTATCAGAATCCAGAGTTTCGAGAAGATTGGGGATACTTGATTTTTCGCCCAAAAAAAAAAAACGTAAGGGGTAACACTGTCGTTTTTTTTTCGGGTCGAAATTTTGAGTTTCCATATCTCAGCTCTGGAAGGGTCTAGAGCCTCCATTTTTGCGCTCAGGTGCAAGTCTCAGTGCCCTCTATCAGAATCCAGAGTTTCGAGAAGATTGGGGATACTTGATTTTTCGCCCAAAAAAAAAAACGTAAGGGGTAACACTGTCGTTTTTTTTTTCGGGTCGAAATTTTGAGTTTCCATATCTCAGCTCTGGAAGGGTCTAGAGCCTCCATTTTTGCGCTCAGGTGCAAGTCTCAGTGCCCTCTATCAGAATCCAGAGTTTCGAGAAGATTGGGGATACTTGATTTTTCGCCCAAAAAAAAAAACGTAAGGGGTAACACTGTCGTTTTTTTTTCGGGTCGAAATTTTGAGTTTCCATATCTCAGCTCTGGAAGGGTCTAGAGCCTCCATTTTTGCGCTCAGGTGCAAGTCTCAGTGCCCTCTATCAGAATCCAGAGTTTCGAGAAGATTGGGGATACTTGATTTTTCGCCCAAAAAAAAAAACGTAAGGGGTAACACTGTCGTTTTTTTTTTCGGGTCGAAATTTTGAGTTTCCATATCTCAGCTCTGGAAGGGTCTAGAGCCTCCATTTTTGCGCTCAGGTGCAAGTCTCAGTGCCCTCTATCAGAATCCAGAGTTTCGAGAAGATTGGGGATACTTGATTTTTCGCCCAAAAAAAAAAAACGTAAGGGGTAACACTGTCGTTTTTTTTTCGGGTCGAAATTTTGAGTTTCCATATCTCAGCTCTGGAAGGGTCTAGAGCCTCCATTTTTGCGCTCAGGTGCAAGTCTCAGTGCCCTCTATCAGAATCCAGAGTTTCGAGAAGATTGGGGATACTTGATTTTTCGCCCAAAAAAAAAAACGTAAGGGGTAACACTGTCGTTTTTTTTTTCGGGTCGAAATTTTGAGTTTCCATATCTCAGCTCTGGAAGGGTCTAGAGCCTCCATTTTTGCGCTCAGGTGCAAGTCTCAGTGCCCTCTATCAGAATCCAGAGTTTCGAGAAGATTGGGGATACTTGATTTTTCGCCCAAAAAAAAAAAACGTAAGGGGTAACACTGTCGTTTTTTTTTCGGGTCGAAATTTTGAGTTTCCATATCTCAGCTCTGGAAGGGTCTAGAGCCTCCATTTTTGCGCTCAGGTGCAAGTCTCAGTGCCCTCTATCAGAATCCAGAGTTTCGAGAAGATTGGGGATACTTGATTTTTCGCCCAAAAAAAAAAACGTAAGGGGTAACACTGTCGTTTTTTTTTTCGGGTCGAAATTTTGAGTTTCCATATCTCAGCTCTGGAAGGGTCTAGAGCCTCCATTTTTGCGCTCAGGTGCAAGTCTCAGTGCCCTCTATCAGAATCCAGAGTTTCGAGAAGATTGGGGATACTTGATTTTTCGCCCAAAAAAAAAAACGTAAGGGGTAACACTGTCGTTTTTTTTTCGGGTCGAAATTTTGAGTTTCCATATCTCAGCTCTGGAAGGGTCTAGAGCCTCCATTTTTGCGCTCAGGTGCAAGTCTCAGTGCCCTCTATCAGAATCCAGAGTTTCGAGAAGATTGGGGATACTTGATTTTTCGCCCAAAAAAAAAAACGTAAGGGGTAACACTGTCGTTTTTTTTTCGGGTCGAAATTTTGAGTTTCCATATCTCAGCTCTGGAAGGGTCTAGAGCCTCCATTTTTGCGCTCAGGTGCAAGTCTCAGTGCCCTCTATCAGAATCCAGAGTTTCGAGAAGATTGGGGATACTTGATTTTTCGCCCAAAAAAAAAAACGTAAGGGGTAACACTGTCGTTTTTTTTTCGGGTCGAAATTTTGAGTTTCCATATCTCAGCTCTGGAAGGGTCTAGAGCCTCCATTTTTGCGCTCAGGTGCAAGTCTCAGTGCCCTCTATCAGAATCCAGAGTTTCGAGAAGATTGGGGATACTTGATTTTTCGCCCAAAAAAAAAACGTAAGGGGTAACACTGTCGTTTTTTTTTCGGGTCGAAATTTTGAGTTTCCATATCTCAGCTCTGGAAGGGTCTAGAGCCTCCATTTTTGCGCTCAGGTGCAAGTCTCAGTGCCCTCTATCAGAATCCAGAGTTTCGAGAAGATTGGGGATACTTGATTTTTCGCCCAAAAAAAAAAAACGTAAGGGGTAACACTGTCGTTTTTTTTTCGGGTCGAAATTTTGAGTTTCCATATCTCAGCTCTGGAAGGGTCTAGAGCCTCCATTTTTGCGCTCAGGTGCAAGTCTCAGTGCCCTCTATCAGAATCCAGAGTTTCGAGAAGATTGGGGATACTTGATTTTTCGCCCAAAAAAAAAAAACGTAAGGGGTAACACTGTCGTTTTTTTTTCGGGTCGAAATTTTGAGTTTCCATATCTCAGCTCTGGAAGGGTCTAGAGCCTCCATTTTTGCGCTCAGGTGCAAGTCTCAGTGCCCTCTATCAGAATACAGAGTTTCGAGAAGATTGGGGATACTTGATTTTTTGCCTCCAAAAAAAAAACGTAAGGGGTAACACTGTCGTTTTTTTTTCGGGTCGAAATTTTGAGTTTCCATATCTCAGCTCTGGAAGGGTCTAGAGCCTCCATTTTTGCGCTCAGGTGCAAGTCTCAGTGCCCTCTATCAGAATCCAGAGTTTCGAGAAGATTGGGGATACTTGATTTTTCGCCCAAAAAAAAAAACGTAAGGGGTAACACTGTCGTTTTTTTTTCGGGTCGAAATTTTGAGTTTCCATATCTCAGCTCTGGAAGGGTCTAGAGCCTCCATTTTTGCGCTCAGGTGCAAGTCTCACTGCCCTCTATCAGAATCCAGAGTTTCGAGAAGATTGGGGATACTTGATTTTTCGCCCAAAAAAAAAAATGTAAGGGGTAACACTGTCGTTTTTTTTTCGGGTCGAAATTTTGAGTTTCCATATCTCAGCTCTGGAAGGGTCTAGAGCCTCCATTTTTGCGCTCAGGTGCAAGTCTCAGTGCCCTCTATCAGAATCCAGAGTTTCGAGAAGATTGGGGATAGTTGATTTTTCGCCCAAAAAAAAAAAAACGTAAGGGGTAACACTGTCGTTTTTTTTTCGGGTCGAAATTTTGAGTTTCCATATCTCAGCTCTGGAAGGGTCTAGAGCCTCCATTTTTGCGCTCAGGTGCAAGTCTCAGTGCCCTCTATCAGAATACAGAGTTTCGAGAAGATTGGGGATACTTGATTTTTCGCCCCCAAAAAAAAAACGTAAGGGGTAACACTGTCGTTTTTTTTTCGGGTCGAAATTTTGAGTTTCCATATCTCAGCTCTGGAAGGGTCTAGAGCCTCCATTTTTGCGCTCAGGTGCAAGTCTCAGTGCCCTCTATCAGAATCCAGAGTTTCGAGAAGATTGGGGATACTTGATTTTTCGCCCAAAAAAAAAAACGTAAGGGGTAACACTGTCGTTTTTTTTTCGGGTCGAAATTTTGAGTTTCCATATCTCAGCTCTGGAAGGGTCTAGAGCCTCCATTTTTGCGCTCAGGTGCAAGTCTCAGTGCCCTCTATCAGAATCCAGAGTTTCGAGAAGATTGGGGATACTTGATTTTTCGCCCAAAAAAAAAAAACGTAAGGGGTAACACTGTCGTTTTTTTTTCGGGTCGAAATTTTGAGTTTCCATATCTCAGCTCTGGAAGGGTCTAGAGCCTCCATTTTTGCGCTCAGGTGCAAGTCTCAGTGCCCTCTATCAGAATACAGAGTTTCGAGAAGATTGGGGATACTTGATTTTTCGCCCAAAAAAAAAACGTAAGGGGTAACACTGTCGTTTTTTTTTCGGGTCGAAATTTTGAGTTTCCATATCTCAGCTCTGGAAGGGTCTAGAGCCTCCATTTTTGCGCTCAGGTGCAAGTCTCAGTGCCCTCTATCAGAATCCAGAGTTTCGAGAAGATTGGGGATACTTGATTTTTCGCCCAAAAAAAAAAACGTAAGGGGTAACACTGTCGTTTTTTTTTCGGGTCGAAATTTTGAGTTTCCATATCTCAGCTCTGGAAGGGTCTAGAGCCTCCATTTTTGCGCTCAGGTGCAAGTCTCAGTGCCCTCTATCAGAATCCAGAGTTTCGAGAAGATTGGGGATACTTGATTTTTCGCCCAAAAAAAAAAAACGTAAGGGGTAACACTGTCGTTTTTTTTTCGGGTCGAAATTTTGAGTTTCCATATCTCAGCTCTGGAAGGGTCTAGAGCCTCCATTTTTGCGCTCAGGTGCAAGTCTCAGTGCCCTCTATCAGAATCCAGAGTTTCGAGAAGATTGGGGATACTTGATTTTTCGCCCAAAAAAAAAAACGTAAGGGGTAACACTGTCGTTTTTTTTTCGGGTCGAAATTTTGAGTTTCCATATCTCAGCTCTGGAAGGGTCTAGAGCCTCCATTTTTGCGCTCAGGTGCAAGTCTCAGTGCCCTCTATCAGAATCCAGAGTTTCGAGAAGATTGGGGATACTTGATTTTTCGCCCAAAAAAAAAAAACGTAAGGGGTAACACTGTCGTTTTTTTTTCGGGTCGAAATTTTGAGTTTCCATATCTCAGCTCTGGAAGGGTCTAGAGCCTCCATTTTTGCGCTCAGGTGCAAGTCTCAGTGCCCTCTATCAGAATCCAGAGTTTCGAGAAGATTGGGGATACTTGATTTTTCGCCCAAAAAAAAAAAACGTAAGGGGTAACACTGTCGTTTTTTTTTCGGGTCGAAATTTTGAGTTTCCATATCTCAGCTCTGGAAGGGTCTAGAGCCTCCATTTTTGCGCTCAGGTGCAAGTCTCAGTGCCCTCTATCAGAATACAGAGTTTCGAGAAGATTGGGGATACTTGATTTTTCGCCCCCAAAAAAAAAACGTAAGGGGTAACACTGTCGTTTTTTTTTCGGGTCGAAATTTTGAGTTTCCATATCTCAGCTCTGGAAGGGTCTAGAGCCTCCATTTTTGCGCTCAGGTGCAAGTCTCAGTGCCCTCTATCAGAATCCAGAGTTTCGAGAAGATTGGGGATACTTGATTTTTCGCCCAAAAAAAAAAAACGTAAGGGGTAACACTGTCGTTTTTTTTTCGGGTCGAAATTTTGAGTTTCCATATCTCAGCTCTGGAAGGGTCTAGAGCCTCCATTTTTGTGCTCAGGTGCAAGTCTCAGTGCCCTCTATCAGAATCCAGAGTTTCGAGAAGATTGGGGATACTTGATTTTTCGCCCAAAAAAAAAAACGTAAGGGGTAACACTGTCGTTTTTTTTTCGGGTCGAAATTTTGAGTTTCCATATCTCAGCTCTGGAAGGGTCTAGAGCCTCCATTTTTGCGCTCAGGTGCAAGTCTCAGTGCCCTCTATCAGAATCCAGAGTTTCGAGAAGATTGGGGATACTTGATTTTTCGCCCAAAAAAAAAAACGTAAGGGGTAACACTGTCGTTTTTTTTCGGGTCGAAATTTTGAGTTTCCATATCTCAGCTCTGGAAGGGTCTAGAGCCTCCATTTTTGCGCTCAGGTGCAAGTCTCAGTGCCCTCTATCAGAATCCAGAGTTTCGAGAAGATTGGGGATACTTGATTTTTCGCCCAAAAAAAAAAACGTAAGGGGTAACACTGTCGTTTTTTTTTCGGGTCGAAATTTTGAGTTTCCATATCTCAGCTCTGGAAGGGTCTAGAGCCTCCATTTTTGCGCTCAGGTGCAAGTCTCAGTGCCCTCTATCAGAATCCAGAGTTTCGAGAAGATTGGGGATACTTGATTTTTCGCCCAAAAAAAAAAAACGTAAGGGGTAACACTGTCGTTTTTTTTTCGGGTCGAAATTTTGAGTTTCCATATTTCAGCTCTGGAAGGGTCTAGAGCCTCCATTTTTGCGCTCAGGTGCAAGTCTCAGTGCCCTCTATCAGAATCCAGAGTTTCGAGAAGATTGGGGATACTTGATTTTTCGCCCAAAAAAAAAAAACGTAAGGGGTAACACTGTCGTTTTTTTTTCGGGTCGAAATTTTGAGTTTCCATATCTCAGCTCTGGAAGGGTCTAGAGCCTCCATTTTTGCGCTCAGGTGCAAGTCTCAGTGTCCTCTATCAGAATCCAGAGTTTCGCGAAGATTGGGGATACTTGATTTTTCGCCCAAAAAAAAAAACGTAAGGGGTAACACTGTCGTTTTTTTTTCGGGTCGAAATTTTGAGTTTCCATATCTCAGCTCTGGAAGGGTCTAGAGCCTCCATTTTTGCGCTCAGGTGCAATTCTCAGTGCCCTCTATCAGAATCCAGAGTTTCGCGAAGATTGGGGATACTTGATTTTTCGCCCAAAAAAAAAAACGTAAGGGGTAACACTGTCGTTTTTTTTTCGGGTCGAAATTTTGAGTTTCCATATCTCAGCTCTGGAAGGGTCTAGAGCCTCCATTTTTGCGCTCAGGTGCAAGTCTCAGTGCCCTCTATCAGAATCCAGAGTTTCGAGAAGATTGGGGATACTTGATTTTTCGCCCAAAAAAAAAAACGTAAGGGGTAACACTGTCGTTTTTTTTTCGGGTCGAAATTTTGAGTTTCCATATCTCAGCTCTGGAAGGGTCTAGAGCCTCCATTTTTGCGCTCAGGTGCAAGTCTCAGTGCCCTCTATCAGAATCCAGAGTTTCGAGAAGATTGGGGATACTTGATTTTTCGCCCAAAAAAAAAAACGTAAGGGGTAACACTGTCGTTTTTTTTTTCGGGTCGAAATTTTGAGTTTCCATATCTCAGCTCTGGAAGGGTCTAGAGCCTCCATTTTTGCGCTCAGGTGCAAGTCTCAGTGCCCTCTATCAGAATCCAGAGTTTCGAGAAGATTGGGGATACTTGATTTTTCGCCCAAAAAAAAAAACGTAAGGGGTAACACTGTCGTTTTTTTTTCGGGTCGAAATTTTGAGTTTCCATATCTCAGCTCTGGAAGGGTCTAGAGCCTCCATTTTTGCGCTCAGGTGCAAGTCTCAGTGCCCTCTATCAGAATCCAGAGTTTCGAGAAGATTGGGGATACTTGATTTTTCGCCCAAAAAAAAAAACGTAAGGGGTAACACTGTCGTTTTTTTTTCGGGTCGAAATTTTGAGTTTCCATATCTCAGCTCTGGAAGGGTCTAGAGCCTCCATTTTTGCGCTCAGGTGCAAGTCTCAGTGCCCTCTATCAGAATCCAGAGTTTCGAGAAGATTGGGGATACTTGATTTTTCGCCCAAAAAAAAAAAACGTAAGGGGTAACACTGTCGTTTTTTTTTCGGGTCGAAATTTTGAGTTTCCATATCTCAGCTCTGGAAGGGTCTAGAGCCTCCATTTTTGCGCTCAGGTGCAAGTCTCAGTGCCCTCTATCAGAATCCAGAGTTTCGAGAAGATTGGGGATACTTGATTTTTCGCCCAAAAAAAAAAAACGTAAGGGGTAACACTGTCGTTTTTTTTTGGGGTCGAAATTTTGAGTTTCCATATCTCAGCTCTGGAAGGGTCTAGAGCCTCCATTTTTGCGCTCAGGTGCAAGTCTCAGTGCCCTCTATCAGAATCCAGAGTTTCGAGAAGATTGGGGATACTTGATTTTTCGTCCAAAAAAAAAAAACGTAAGGGGTAACACTGTCGTTTTTTTTTCGGGTCGAAATTTTGAGTTTCCATATCTCAGCTCTGGAAGGGTCTAGAGCCTCCATTTTTGCGCTCAGGTGCAAGTCTCAGTGCCCTCTATCAGAATCCAGAGTTTCGAGAAGATTGGGGATACTTGATTTTTCGCCCAAAAAAAAAAAACGTAAGGGGTAACACTGTCGTTTTTTTTTCGGGTCGAAATTTTGAGTTTCCATATCTCAGCTCTGGAAGGGTCTAGAGCCTCCATTTTTGCGCTCAGGTGCAAGTCTCAGTGCCCTCTATCAGAATACAGAGTTTCGAGAAGATTGGGGATACTTGATTTTTCGCCCCCAAAAAAAAAACGTAAGGGGTAACACTGTCGTTTTTTTTTCGGGTCGAAATTTTGAGTTTCCATATCTCAGCTCTGGAAGGGTCTAGAGCCTCCATTTTTGCGCTCAGGTGCAAGTCTCAGTGCCCTCTATCAGAATCCAGAGTTTCGAGAAGATTGGGGATACTTGATTTTTCGCCCAAAAAAAAAAACGTAAGGGGTAACACTGTCGTTTTTTTTTCGGGTCGAAATTTTGAGTTTCCATATCTCAGCTCTGGAAGGGTCTAGAGCCTCCATTTTTGCGCTCAGGTGCAAGTCTCAGTGCCCTCTATCAGAATCCAGAGTTTCGAGAAGATTGGGGATACTTGATTTTTCGCCCAAAAAAAAAAAACGTAAGGGGTAACACTGTCGTTTTTTTTTCGGGTCGAAATTTTGAGTTTCCATATCTCAGCTCTGGAAGGGTCTAGAGCCTCCATTTTTGCGCTCAGGTGCAAGTCTCAGTGCCCTCTATCAGAATACAGAGTTTCGAGAAGATTGGGGATACTTGATTTTTCGCCCAAAAAAAAAACGTAAGGGGTAACACTGTCGTTTTTTTTTCGGGTCGAAATTTTGAGTTTCCATATCTCAGCTCTGGAAGGGTCTAGAGCCTCCATTTTTGCGCTCAGGTGCAAGTCTCAGTGCCCTCTATCAGAATCCAGAGTTTCGAGAAGATTGGGGATACTTGATTTTTCGCCCAAAAAAAAAAACGTAAGGGGTAACACTGTCGTTTTTTTTTCGGGTCGAAATTTTGAGTTTCCATATCTCAGCTCTGGAAGGGTCTAGAGCCTCCATTTTTGCGCTCAGGTGCAAGTCTCAGTGCCCTCTATCAGAATCCAGAGTTTCGAGAAGATTGGGGATACTTGATTTTTCGCCCAAAAAAAAAAAACGTAAGGGGTAACACTGTCGTTTTTTTTTCGGGTCGAAATTTTGAGTTTCCATATCTCAGCTCTGGAAGGGTCTAGAGCCTCCATTTTTGCGCTCAGGTGCAAGTCTCAGTGCCCTCTATCAGAATCCAGAGTTTCGAGAAGATTGGGGATACTTGATTTTTCGCCCAAAAAAAAAAAACGTAAGGGGTAACACTGTCGTTTTTTTTTCGGGTCGAAATTTTGAGTTTCCATATCTCAGCTCTGGAAGGGTCTAGAGCCTCCATTTTTGCGCTCAGGTGCAAGTCTCAGTGCCCTCTATCAGAATCCAGAGTTTCGAGAAGATTGGGGATACTTGATTTTTCGCCCAAAAAAAAAAAACGTAAGGGGTAACACTGTCGTTTTTTTTTCGGGTCGAAATTTTGAGTTTCCATATCTCAGCTCTGGAAGGGTCTAGAGCCTCCATTTTTGCGCTCAGGTGCAAGTCTCAGTGCCCTCTATCAGAATCCAGAGTTTCGAGAAGATTGGGGATACTTGATTTTTCGCCCAAAAAAAAAAAAACGTAAGGGGTAACACTGTCGTTTTTTTTTCGGGTCGAAATTTTGAGTTTCCATATCTCAGCTCTGGAAGGGTCTAGAGCCTCCATTTTTGCGCTCAGGTGCAAGTCTCAGTGCCCTCTATCAGAATACAGAGTTTCGAGAAGATTGGGGATACTTGATTTTTCGCCCCCAAAAAAAAAACGTAAGGGGTAACACTGTCGTTTTTTTTTCGGGTCGAAATTTTGAGTTTCCATATCTCAGCTCTGGAAGGGTCTAGAGCCTCCATTTTTGCGCTCAGGTGCAAGTCTCAGTGCCCTCTATCAGAATCCAGAGTTTCGAGAAGATTGGGGATACTTGATTTTTCGCCCAAAAAAAAAAAACGTAAGGGGTAACACTGTCGTTTTTTTTTCGGGTCGAAATTTTGAGTTTCCATATCTCAGCTCTGGAAGGGTCTAGAGCCTCCATTTTTGTGCTCAGGTGCAAGTCTCAGTGCCCTCTATCAGAATCCAGAGTTTCGAGAAGATTGGGGATACTTGATTTTTCGCCCAAAAAAAAAAACGTAAGGGGTAACACTGTCGTTTTTTTTTCGGGTCGAAATTTTGAGTTTCCATATCTCAGCTCTGGAAGGGTCTAGAGCCTCCATTTTTGCGCTCAGGTGCAAGTCTCAGTGCCCTCTATCAGAATCCAGAGTTTCGAGAAGATTGGGGATACTTGATTTTTCGCCCAAAAAAAAAAACGTAAGGGGTAACACTGTCGTTTTTTTTCGGGTCGAAATTTTGAGTTTCCATATCTCAGCTCTGGAAGGGTCTAGAGCCTCCATTTTTGCGCTCAGGTGCAAGTCTCAGTGCCCTCTATCAGAATCCAGAGTTTCGAGAAGATTGGGGATACTTGATTTTTCGCCCAAAAAAAAAAACGTAAGGGGTAACACTGTCGTTTTTTTTTCGGGTCGAAATTTTGAGTTTCCATATCTCAGCTCTGGAAGGGTCTAGAGCCTCCATTTTTGCGCTCAGGTGCAAGTCTCAGTGCCCTCTATCAGAATCCAGAGTTTCGAGAAGATTGGGGATACTTGATTTTTCGCCCAAAAAAAAAAAACGTAAGGGGTAACACTGTCGTTTTTTTTTCGGGTCGAAATTTTGAGTTTCCATATTTCAGCTCTGGAAGGGTCTAGAGCCTCCATTTTTGCGCTCAGGTGCAAGTCTCAGTGCCCTCTATCAGAATCCAGAGTTTCGAGAAGATTGGGGATACTTGATTTTTCGCCCAAAAAAAAAAAACGTAAGGGGTAACACTGTCGTTTTTTTTTCGGGTCGAAATTTTGAGTTTCCATATCTCAGCTCTGGAAGGGTCTAGAGCCTCCATTTTTGCGCTCAGGTGCAAGTCTCAGTGTCCTCTATCAGAATCCAGAGTTTCGCGAAGATTGGGGATACTTGATTTTTCGCCCAAAAAAAAAAACGTAAGGGGTAACACTGTCGTTTTTTTTTCGGGTCGAAATTTTGAGTTTCCATATCTCAGCTCTGGAAGGGTCTAGAGCCTCCATTTTTGCGCTCAGGTGCAATTCTCAGTGCCCTCTATCAGAATCCAGAGTTTCGCGAAGATTGGGGATACTTGATTTTTCGCCCAAAAAAAAAAACGTAAGGGGTAACACTGTCGTTTTTTTTTCGGGTCGAAATTTTGAGTTTCCATATCTCAGCTCTGGAAGGGTCTAGAGCCTCCATTTTTGCGCTCAGGTGCAAGTCTCAGTGCCCTCTATCAGAATCCAGAGTTTCGAGAAGATTGGGGATACTTGATTTTTCGCCCAAAAAAAAAAACGTAAGGGGTAACACTGTCGTTTTTTTTTCGGGTCGAAATTTTGAGTTTCCATATCTCAGCTCTGGAAGGGTCTAGAGCCTCCATTTTTGTGCTCAGGTGCAAGTCTCAGTGCCCTCTATCAGAATCCAGAGTTTCGAGAAGATTGGGGATACTTGATTTTTCGCCCAAAAAAAAAAACGTAAGGGGTAACACTGTCGTTTTTTTTTCGGGTCGAAATTTTGAGTTTCCATATCTCAGCTCTGGAAGGGTCTAGAGCCTCCATTTTTGCGCTCAGGTGCAAGTCTCAGTGCCCTCTATCAGAATCCAGAGTTTCGAGAAGATTGGGGATACTTGATTTTTCGCCCAAAAAAAAAAACGTAAGGGGTAACACTGTCGTTTTTTTTCGGGTCGAAATTTTGAGTTTCCATATCTCAGCTCTGGAAGGGTCTAGAGCCTCCATTTTTGCGCTCAGGTGCAAGTCTCAGTGCCCTCTATCAGAATCCAGAGTTTCGAGAAGATTGGGGATACTTGATTTTTCGCCCAAAAAAAAAAACGTAAGGGGTAACACTGTCGTTTTTTTTTCGGGTCGAAATTTTGAGTTTCCATATCTCAGCTCTGGAAGGGTCTAGAGCCTCCATTTTTGCGCTCAGGTGCAAGTCTCAGTGCCCTCTATCAGAATCCAGAGTTTCGAGAAGATTGGGGATACTTGATTTTTCGCCCAAAAAAAAAAAACGTAAGGGGTAACACTGTCGTTTTTTTTTCGGGTCGAAATTTTGAGTTTCCATATTTCAGCTCTGGAAGGGTCTAGAGCCTCCATTTTTGCGCTCAGGTGCAAGTCTCAGTGCCCTCTATCAGAATCCAGAGTTTCGAGAAGATTGGGGATACTTGATTTTTCGCCCAAAAAAAAAAAACGTAAGGGGTAACACTGTCGTTTTTTTTTCGGGTCGAAATTTTGAGTTTCCATATCTCAGCTCTGGAAGGGTCTAGAGCCTCCATTTTTGCGCTCAGGTGCAAGTCTCAGTGTCCTCTATCAGAATCCAGAGTTTCGCGAAGATTGGGGATACTTGATTTTTCGCCCAAAAAAAAAAACGTAAGGGGTAACACTGTCGTTTTTTTTTCGGGTCGAAATTTTGAGTTTCCATATCTCAGCTCTGGAAGGGTCTAGAGCCTCCATTTTTGCGCTCAGGTGCAATTCTCAGTGCCCTCTATCAGAATCCAGAGTTTCGCGAAGATTGGGGATACTTGATTTTTCGCCCAAAAAAAAAAACGTAAGGGGTAACACTGTCGTTTTTTTTTCGGGTCGAAATTTTGAGTTTCCATATCTCAGCTCTGGAAGGGTCTAGAGCCTCCATTTTTGCGCTCAGGTGCAAGTCTCAGTGCCCTCTATCAGAATCCAGAGTTTCGAGAAGATTGGGGATACTTGATTTTTCGCCCAAAAAAAAAAACGTAAGGGGTAACACTGTCGTTTTTTTTTCGGGTCGAAATTTTGAGTTTCCATATCTCAGCTCTGGAAGGGTCTAGAGCCTCCATTTTTGCGCTCAGGTGCAAGTCTCAGTGCCCTCTATCAGAATCCAGAGTTTCGAGAAGATTGGGGATACTTGATTTTTCGCCCAAAAAAAAAAACGTAAGGGGTAACACTGTCGTTTTTTTTTTCGGGTCGAAATTTTGAGTTTCCATATCTCAGCTCTGGAAGGGTCTAGAGCCTCCATTTTTGCGCTCAGGTGCAAGTCTCAGTGCCCTCTATCAGAATCCAGAGTTTCGAGAAGATTGGGGATACTTGATTTTTCGCCCAAAAAAAAAAACGTAAGGGGTAACACTGTCGTTTTTTTTTCGGGTCGAAATTTTGAGTTTCCATATCTCAGCTCTGGAAGGGTCTAGAGCCTCCATTTTTGCGCTCAGGTGCAAGTCTCAGTGCCCTCTATCAGAATCCAGAGTTTCGAGAAGATTGGGGATACTTGATTTTTCGCCCAAAAAAAAAAACGTAAGGGGTAACACTGTCGTTTTTTTTTCGGGTCGAAATTTTGAGTTTCCATATCTCAGCTCTGGAAGGGTCTAGAGCCTCCATTTTTGCGCTCAGGTGCAAGTCTCAGTGCCCTCTATCAGAATCCAGAGTTTCGAGAAGATTGGGGATACTTGATTTTTCGCCCAAAAAAAAAAAACGTAAGGGGTAACACTGTCGTTTTTTTTTCGGGTCGAAATTTTGAGTTTCCATATCTCAGCTCTGGAAGGGTCTAGAGCCTCCATTTTTGCGCTCAGGTGCAAGTCTCAGTGCCCTCTATCAGAATCCAGAGTTTCGAGAAGATTGGGGATACTTGATTTTTCGCCCAAAAAAAAAAAACGTAAGGGGTAACACTGTCGTTTTTTTTTGGGGTCGAAATTTTGAGTTTCCATATCTCAGCTCTGGAAGGGTCTAGAGCCTCCATTTTTGCGCTCAGGTGCAAGTCTCAGTGCCCTCTATCAGAATCCAGAGTTTCGAGAAGATTGGGGATACTTGATTTTTCGCCCCCCAAAAAAAAACGTAAGGGGTAACACTGTCGTTTTTTTTTCGGGTCGAAATTTTGAGTTTCCATATCTCAGCTCTGGAAGGGTCTAGAGCCTCCATTTTTGCGCTCAGGTGCAAGTCTCAGTGCCCTCTATCAGAATCCAGAGTTTCGAGAAGATTGGGGATACTTGATTTTTCGCCCAAAAAAAAAAAACGTAAGGGGTAACACTGTCGTTTTTTTTTCGGGTCGAAATTTTGAGTTTCCATATCTCAGCTCTGGAAGGGTCTAGAGCCTCCATTTTTGCGCTCAGGTGCAAGTCTCAGTGCCCTCTATCAGAATACAGAGTTTCGAGAAGATTGGGGATACTTGATTTTTCGCCCCCCAAAAAAAAACGTAAGGGGTAACACTGTCGTTTTTTTTTTCGGGTCGAAATTTTGAGTTTCCATATCTCAGCTCTGGAAGGGTCTAGAGCCTCCATTTTTGCGCTCAGGTGCAAGTCTCAGTGCCCTCTATCAGAATCCAGAGTTTCGAGAAGATTGGGGATACTTGATTTTTCGCCCAAAAAAAAAAACTTAAGGGGTAACACTGTCGTTTTTTTTTCGGGTCGAAATTTTGCGTTTCCATATCTCAGCTCTGGAAGGGTCTAGAGCCTCCATTTTTGCGCTCAGGTGCAAGTCTCAGTGTCCTCTATCAGAATCCAGAGTTTCGCGAAGATTGGGGATACTTGATTTTTCGCCCAAAAAAAAAAACGTAAGGGGTAACACTGTCGTTTTTTTTTCGGGTCGAAATTTTGAGTTTCCATATCTCAGCTCTGGAAGGGTCTAGAGCCTCCATTTTTGCGCTCAGGTGCAAGTCTCAGTGCCCTCTATCAGAATCCAGAGTTTCGCGAAGATTGGGGATACTTGATTTTTCGCCCAAAAAAAAAAACGTAAGGGGTAACACTGTCGTTTTTTTTTCGGGTCGAAATTTTGAGTTTCCATATCTCAGCTCTGGAAGGGTCTAGAGCCTCCATTTTTGCGCTCAGGTGCAAGTCTCAGTGCCCTCTATCAGAATCCAGAGTTTCGAGAAGATTGGGGATACTTGATTTTTCGCCCAAAAAAAAAAACGTAAGGGGTAACACTGTCGTTTTTTTTTCGGGTCGAAATTTTGAGTTTCCATATCTCAGCTCTGGAAGGGTCTAGAGCCTCCATTTTTGCGCTCAGGTGCAAGTCTCAGTGCCCTCTATCAGAATCCAGAGTTTCGAGAAGATTGGGGATACTTGATTTTTCGCCCAAAAAAAAAAACGTAAGGGGTAACACTGTCGTTTTTTTTTCGGGTCGAAATTTTGAGTTTCCATATCTCAGCTCTGGAAGGGTCTAGAGCCTCCATTTTTGCGCTCAGGTGCAAGTCTCAGTGCCCTCTATCAGAATCCAGAGTTTCGAGAAGAAGAAGATTGGGGATACTTGATTTTTCGCCCAAAAAAAAAAAACGTAAGGGGTAACACTGTCGTTTTTTTTTCGGGTCGAAATTTTGAGTTTCCATATCTCAGCTCTGGAAGGGTCTAGAGCCTCCATTTTTGCGCTCAGGTGCAAGTCTCAGTGCCCTCTATCAGAATCCAGAGTTTCGAGAAGATTGGGGATACTTGATTTTTCGCCCAAAAAAAAAAACGTAAGGGGTAACACTGTCGTTTTTTTTTCGGGTCGAAATTTTGAGTTTCCATATCTCAGCTCTGGAAGGGTCTAGAGCCTCCATTTTTGCGCTCAGGTGCAAGTCTCAGTGCCCTCTATCAGAATCCAGAGTTTCGAGAAGATTGGAGATACTTGATTTTTCGCCCAAAAAAAAAAACGTAAGGGGTAACACTGTCGTTTTTTTTTCGGGTCGAAATTTTGAGTTTCCATATCTCAGCTCTGGAAGGGTCTAGAGCCTCCATTTTTGCGCTCAGGTGCAAGTCTCAGTGCCCTCTATCAGAATCCAGAGTTTCGAGAAGATTGGGGATACTTGATTTTTCGCCCAAAAAAAAAAAACGTAAGGGGTAACACTGTCGTTTTTTTTTCGGGTCGAAATTTTGAGTTTCCATATCTCAGCTCTGGAAGGGTCTAGAGCCTCCATTTTTGCGCTCAGGTGCAAGTCTCAATGCCCTCTATCAGAATCCAGAGTTTCGAGAAGATTGGGGATACTTGATTTTTCGCCAAAAAAAAAAAATGTAAGGGGTAACACTGTCGTTTTTTTTTCGGGTCGAAATTTTGAGTTTCCATATCTCAGCTCTGGAAGGGTCTAGAGCCTCCATTTTTGCGCTCAGGTGCAAGTCTCAGTGCCCTCTATCAGAATCCAGAGTTTCGAGAAGATTGGGGATACTTGATTTTTCGCCCAAAAAAAAAAACGTAAGGGGTAACACTGTCGTTTTTTTTTCGGGTCGAAATTTTGAGTTTCCATATCTCAGCTCTGGAAGGGTCTAGAGCCTCCATTTTTGCGCTCAGGTGCAAGTCTCAGTGCCCTCTATCAGAATCCAGAGTTTCGAGAAGATTGGGGATACTTGATTTTTCGCCCAAAAAAAAAAACGTAAGGGGTAACACTGTCGTTTTTTTTTCGGGTCGAAATTTTGAGTTTCCATATCTCAGCTCTGGAAGGGTCTAGAGCCTCCATTTTTGCGCTCAGGTGCAAGTCTCAGTGCCCTCTATCAGAATCCAGAGTTTCGAGAAGATTGGGGATACTTGATTTTTCGCCCAAAAAAAAAAAACGTAAGGGGTAACACTGTCGTTTTTTTTTCGGGTCGAAATTTTGAGTTTCCATATCTCAGCTCTGGAAGGGTCTAGAGCCTCCATTTTTGCGCTCAGGTGCAAGTCTCAGTGCCCTCTATCAGAATCCAGAGTTTCGAGAAGATTGGGGATACTTGATTTTTCGCCCAAAAAAAAAAACGTAAGGGGTAACACTGTCGTTTTTTTTTCGGGTCGAAATTTTGAGTTTCCATATCTCAGCTCTGGAAGGGTCTAGAGCCTCCATTTTTGCGCTCAGGTGCAAGTCTCAGTGCCCTCTATCAGAATCCAGAGTTTCGAGAAGATTGGAGATACTTGATTTTTCGCCCAAAAAAAAAAACGTAAGGGGTAACACTGTCGTTTTTTTTTCGGGTCGAAATTTTGAGTTTCCATATCTCAGCTCTGGAAGGGTCTAGAGCCTCCATTTTTGCGCTCAGGTGCAAGTCTCAGTGCCCTCTATCAGAATCCAGAGTTTCGAGAAGATTGGGGATACTTGATTTTTCGCCCAAAAAAAAAAACGTAAGGGGTAACACTGTCGTTTTTTTTTCGGGTCGAAATTTTGAGTTTCCATATCTCAGCTCTGGAAGGGTCTAGAGCCTCCATTTTTGCGCTCAGGTGCAAGTCTCAGTGCCCTCTATCAGAATCCAGAGTTTCGAGAAGATTGGGGATACTTGATTTTTCGCCCAAAAAAAAAAACGTAAGGGGTAACACTGTCGTTTGTTTTTCGGGTCGAAATTTTGAGTTTCCATATCTCAGCTCTGGAAGGGTCTAGAGCCTCCATTTTTGCGCTCAGGTGCAAGTCTCAGTGCCCTCTATCAGAATCCAGAGTTTCGAGAAGATTGGGGATACTTGATTTTTCGCCCAAAAAAAAAACGTAAGGGGTAACACTGTCGTTTTTTTTTCGGGTCGAAATTTTGAGTTTCCATATCTCAGCTCTGGAAGGGTCTAGAGCCTCCATTTTTGCGCTCAGGTGCAAGTCTCAGTGCCCTCTATCAGAATCCAGAGTTTCGAGAAGATTGGGGATACTTGATTTTTCGCCCAAAAAAAAAAACGTAAGGGGTAACACTGTCGTTTTTTTTTCGGGTCGAAATTTTGAGTTTCCATATCTCAGCTCTGGAAGGGTCTAGAGCCTCCATTTTTGCGCTCAGGTGCAAGTCTCAGTGCCCTCTATCAGAATCCAGAGTTTCGAGAAGATTGGGGATACTTGATTTTTCGCCCAAAAAAAAAAAACGTAAGGGGTAACACTGTCGTTTTTTTTTCGGGTCGAAATTTTGAGTTTCCATATCTCAGCTCTGGAAGGGTCTAGAGCCTCCATTTTTGCAATCTTTTCATTTCTTTTCAGATATTCTCCACTCAATAGATTGCAGGTGGGATTTTGTCCACTTGCAGCTTATTGCATGTAGGCCGGGGTTAGTACTTTTAAAAAATAGTGCGTTATTGGAGAAATAGTGGGTTTGTGGACAGTGGAATTATGGGATGGCGGTTGGTGCCACGGACTCAGGGGCCCCAGCAGAGTGCAGATAAATGGTTTTCATCATTAAAGTATAGAACAACAAATTTTATCTTTATTAATTTATTTCATGTTGGTACATTTTTGGGAAGTACACCTGTTTTGACCTGATGTCCATTGGAATGGACAAAAAAAAAACAATGAAAGCAAGTATATAAATGTTTTTTATTTGTTTTCATTTATAGAAACCTCATGAGCTGGGAAAATGTACTTTTATATTTTTCAGAAACTTGAAACATAATTCAGGTCTGAGGGGGTTAACACTTATCCCTGTGATGAGGAGTTGTGAGTTTGTATCATTTAGCTGAATGAGGACATCC
>NC_142770.1:1714188-1741688 GCF_988280905.1 Pimephales promelas | reverse complement strand
ATACTGCTGAAACAAAGACACCTTCATCTTGGATACACACCAAAAATCAATTTCAAAGTGAACTATCCCTTTAAAAAACTGAGTCTTTTTTTATGATTCAAGCATAGCTGTTTCGAAACGAGACATTAAGTGCATTAACACATATAAATATTAAAATGAACTCTCATTTTTACCTCCCCACTTTTCAAGAACCATTCTATAGATTTTACACTTGCAAAGATCAACTCCATTATGCAGTGAAATATTTCAGTGTCACTGTAGTAAACGAGGCCGTGATGTATCTCATTTTTAATATTCATCGCATATTTAAATGCATGGACAGGACCGGAGAGTTTTGTCATAAAACCAGACATTCCAGAGTAAATGTTTTTTTTTTCTTCTTCGTTCACGTTCTCACTCTTCATTATCCTCCACATGCGTGCGGCTTTTGATTGAGGTGATGAGCCTTAGCGGAGGCATATTCTTTTCAGCTCGTTCTCCATTCATTTCGTAATTCCTACACTTTTCATCGCTCTCAGCTCCTCTGCCACTGAAGCTGCGATAATTCTATTACGGAGACAAAAGCCAGAGATCCGTCAGGAAGACATTGAATGGGAATGTGTGGAGGTTTGAATTAGAAAAGAGAGGACGACACCATCATATTGTTTGATTAACGCTATTTATAGAATGTAGGTTAAGCATATGGAAAAACAAGGATAAAAGGTGTGTAAGACTTGAATATTTAGTAACTTTAGGATGTTTGATGTGTGTGACGGTAATGACAGGAATGACATTTCTCACTTTTTATTGGAAAAGTTGGATAAGTCTTGCACGTCGATTAAATTCAAATTTTAATAACGATAAGAAACTGATTGTTTCTGAAGTAAATTAACTTATACATTAAAAAAAAATACTTTTTTTGTGTGACGGTAATGACAGGAAGGACATTTCTCACTTTTTATTGGAAAAGTTGGATAAGTCTTGCACATCGATTAAATTCAAATTTTAATAACGATAAGAAACTGATTTGTTTCTGAAGTAAATTAACTTATACATTAAAAAAAATACTTTTTCATGAATATTTTTAAGTCAATTTCACATATGGAATTAAGTAAAGGCTACTTAACTAAGTTGAGTGAAAGTAACAAAGAAAGTAAGTCATTTTAACTTGGCTAGTAAAAGGTTAAGAAATATCTATTTAGTTTAAGTTTACTTTGCAATACATTTCTCTCGCACAATATAACGCGGAATTAAACCACTCATTTAAAGTACATGTTTTACTTAGAAACAATGTTAGAAACAACGCAGAGACCTCAATACTTGGACAATACACAATTACGGTAACATTTGATTGATCGTTTTTTTGAGCACTAATATAGAATCTACTTAGTTTTTTTAACTAACTTTTTCACGTCGTTTTTTACTCATTTTTATCAGTGTACTTATCTTAACCGATTGAGAAAATGGTGGTAATGACACCTAATAAAGTTATTGTCAAAATCTTAGAGTTAAATATTTTCATGTACATCATAACCAAATATGAATTTCTGTGGAAAAAAAGGAATTGTTCTCTAAAACAATTGCTCTCGTGTTCACATAACGGTAATGATGGAAATATATGCGTATTTATTATAGTAATCATTTTAAATAAATAAAAAAAATAACGGTAAAGATGGAAATATATGCGTATTTATTATAGTAATCATTTTAAATAAATAAAAAAAATAACGGTAAAGATGGAAATATATGCGTATTTATTATAGTAATCATTTTAAAAAAATAAAAAAATAACGGTAATGATAGAAATATATGCTTATTTATTATAGTAATCATTTTAGATAAATAAAAAAAATAACGGTAATGATGGAAATATATGCGTATTTATTATAGTAATCATTTTAAATAAATAAAAAAAATAACGGTAATGATGGAAATATATGCGTTTTTATTATAGTAATCATTTTAAATAAATAAAAAAAATAATAATAAATTCACGGTTCCCAGTATAGTCAAATCTACATGTCTTCAGACAGCTTCAACATTTCTCTCATTATCACAGTTTATTCGCTATAGTTTAGATAAAGGTAATGAAATGTCAAGAACACAGTTTGACTGGTTTTGTCCGTCCTACAGTTCGACTCTCACACATGAATTATGTTGAATATCTGTTGAACTACACAATTAGATAATACCAGTTTAGCTCAACCAGTGACCAAGCAATGCTTAATGTTGTTCAGTGTGTGTAAAAAGAGCATTAGCGATTACAGAAAACACACTTTAGCAAAACATCATCAGCTCAAAGTGGAGGAATCATTATTGTTTTTTAAATGTTACTGGTAGTCACTATGAAGAATATTTGGGTATAATATGTCACAGTTTACTTTATTTTACTCTCCTCACAAACATAAAAGAACCATAGTATCCTGCACACACTAGGTATCTGAATACTTTTAGCATTTACTGTAAGTGTCATTACCGTCATGCAGAGAATAGTACGCTTGTTTTAGATCCACTGCTTCATGCAATAAAGCTTGATGAGCAGGTAAAATGATCCTCATGTCACATAATCGTCCTCCTTCTTCACCTGTGATCTGATCTAATGTGTTTTTACAGGTCGCAGTGCTGTGAGTAATATAAGCTGGGTTTAACTGATGATATTTACACAAGTGCTCGTTTTCCTTGAAGCTTCATTTGAGTGTATGACTGTTCTTAGCTTTATATTGCATGTCGGTATGGTAAAGGTCAGACCTTGATAGCTCAGTGAAAATGGGAAAATTTCAATAACTAAACACTTTTGATATTAATGTGCTGCTATCTAAATACAACTCTGAATAATAGTTAACACTACATTTATACATTTACTGAAGGAGTTGCTGGCAGTAGCCTCTGAGTACTTGCTTCCAGGGTCTTGCTAGAGTGCTCACGGGGACACCTAGGGTTATCAGGGTGGTAACTAGTGAGTTAGAACTTCTAGAGTGTTTCCATGGTGTTCTGTGTGGTTTCTATGGTGTTTTATGTGGTTACTAGGGTGTTTTGGGTGGTTAGGTAGTTACTAGGGTGTTCTGGGTGGTTGCTTGGTGGTTTCTAGAGTGTTCTGGCCTAGAGTGAACTAGGGTATTCTAAGCAGTTACTAGAGCGTTTCTAGGGTGTTCTGGATGGTTACTATAGTGAGTGGTTGTTGGGGTGTGCTGGGTCGTTTTTTATGGTCTTCTAAGTAATTTTTATGGTGTACTGCGTAGTTACAACTGTAGGTGGTTGTTGGGGTGTTCTGGGTTGTTTCTATTGTTTTCTGGGTCGTTTCTATGGCGTTCTGGCTGGTTACTTTAGTAGGTGGTTGTTAAGGTGTTCTGGGTCGTTTCTATGGTGTTCTGGGTGGTTACCATATTAGGTGGTTGTTAGGGTGTTCTGGGTCGTTTCTATGGTGTTCTGGCTGGTTACTATAGTAGGTGGTTGTTAGGGTGTTCTGGGTGGTTACCAAAGTAGGTGGTTGTTAGGGTGTTCCGGGTCGTTTCTATGGTGTTCTGGGTGGATACCATAGTAGGTGGTTGTTAGGGTGTTCCTTGTCGTTTCTATGGTGTTCTGGGTGGTTACTATAGTAGGTGGTTGTTAGGGTGTTCTGGGTCGTTTCTATGGTGTTCTGGGTGGTTACCATAGTAGGTGGTTGTTAGGGTGTTCCTTGTCGTTTCTATGGTGTTCTGGGTGGTTACCAAAGTAGGTGGTTGTTAGGGTGTTCCGGGTCGTTTCTATGGTGTTCTGGGTGGTTACCATAGTAGGTGGTTGTTAGGGTGTTCTGGGTCGTTTCTATGGTGTTCTGGGTGGTTACCATAGTAGGTGGTTGTTAGGGTGTTCCTTGTCGTTTCTATGGTGTTCTGGGTGGTTACCAAAGTAGGTGGTTGTTAGGGTGTTCCGGGTCGTTTCTATGGTGTTCTGGGTGGTTACCATAGTAGGTGGTTGTTAGGGTGTTCCTTGTCGTTTCTATGGTGTTCTGGGTGGTTACTATAGTAGGTGGTTGTTGGGGTGTTCTGGGTCGTTTCTATGGTGTTCTGGGTGGTTACTGTAGTAGGTGATTGTTAGGGTGGTCTGGGTGGTTACCAAAGTAGGTGTTTGTTAGGGTGTTCTGGGTGGTTACTATAGTAGGTGGTTGTTAGGGTGTTCCTTGTCGTTTCTATGGTGTTCTGGGTGGTTACCATAGTAGGTGGTTGTTAGGGTGTTCCTTGTCGTTTCTATGGTGTTCTGGGTGGTTACTATAGTAGGTGTTTGTTAGGGTGTTCTGGGTGGTTTCTATAGAAGGTGGTTGTTAGGGTGTTCTGGGTTAGTTTCTATGGTGTTCTGTGTGGTTGTTAGGATGCAAAATTTAGTACTTGGTATGAGCAGTAGTATTGATGCTTAGCAAACAACAACACTAATAATAAACATCAGGCAGCTTAATTCGAGTTAATCATGCAGTTTTATTTTAGTATCAGCTCTTTAATTTTTAAGTGACTGTTTTTCTGTCTTGTTTTGTTCTCATCTGTTTATTATTTTTGAGTAAAATTCTCAGTTGTTAGCGCCTGACAACCTCACAAAGCGCCAAATAATCACTCTCGACTTTTCAATGCCGCTCACTGTCGGTCTTTATTAGCGATTCCCTCAGCTGAAACTACCCAAATTACACATAATGAAATCCAATTAACATTTGGAGTCAGCAATTAAGTTGCTTTCCAGAGGCCTGATGTGAAAAGAGAGCTTAAGCGGCTGGACGCTTAGCATTAGCGTTAGCGACGTGCCTGCAAGCCCATGTCCGAATGTTTACAATCCACTCGACGGCCCCGTTCGTCCTCTCAGTCAGATCCAAATGCCGTGTTTGCCGAGTAAATCTAAACTCAAGACAGGTAACTGCTGTCTGAATGTGAAAACAGTTTAGCTGTCCTCTTAAAGGAACAATTCGCTCATAAATTATAGTTTTTATATAGCTCTAGATGTTTTAATGTTTCTGTACAACACATGAAGAGAAATGTTGGAGTGTTTTTATGCAGTCCTTGTCTGTCAAGGCCTAATATATATAGACTACTATTATGGATCATTTTTAATGGTGATTTTTATTCCTTTTTTTTAGGCTGTAATCCTCAACTGCAGTTATATAAAAATATAAATAATTCTTAATAACTTCATACTTTTTACTAATTCATTTTGTGAAATAATTCAATTTTTGATAACATTAAAAAAAGAAAAACAATATTGGTTTTATGAAATTGGTTTATTTACAAAATGATTTTATCATAATACTGATTTAAAATATTTTTTAATGTTTTGGAAATTCTTTATTAAAATCAACTTGACAAAATATTACATTGTAAAAATGAGCTGTTGAGTAACTGTTGCATTACCCTCCCGAATACTCAAATAATCATTCTTACGGTCAAAATAAGATTTTGCGAGTCGTGTGGAACAGCATCTCTGAAAAAGACGAGCGCTCTTCCCTTCATGGCTTTTAAAGTGCATTAGACCTTCATTCCCTGATCCTGCTCTTTCCCCCATCTAAAACATGAAGCTTGCCGGGTTAAAAGGCTCCTGCTCCTCTATCAGTCCCTCTCCGGCTCTTTGTTGAGTGGCTCGGCGGGGGAAAGGGGTTTGATGTACTGACTAGAGACTCTTGAAATCAGCGCGGCCCATCTGATCTCTCGAGCCCCGGCCGCCGAATCGCCCGACCAATCAGGAATCAGGATCAGTGCGGACACGACTTTCTGTCTCGAAACGCTGGATTCGAGTTGATAAATAAAGCGAGGCATTGCCGGGAATGAGAAAACGCTCTTTTCTTGGGATCTGGCAAGCGTCCCGGGACGCTTCTGACTTCAGCAGGTATCGGCTCCATCTGGCTGATTCGTGTCTGATGCTATCTGCTCGAAAGGAACTGGTTTATTCAGAGAATACATCAGGACAGCAGAGATGCTGAAGATACGAGGCTGTGAGGGCCGGTGCCGGGCTTATCAGGCTCTGTAGCTCAGTGGGCGGGGCTTATCAGGGTTCTGCCGGTCAGTGGGATGGTCTTGAGGGTGATGGGCGGGGCTTATCAGGACTCAGCAGCTCAGTGGGGCGGAGCTTGAGTGTGATGGATGGGGCTTATCAGTGCTCTGCAGCTCTGTGGGCGGGGCTTAAAAAATATTATATTTTGAGATTTGTATTTTAATTTATATTGAGATTATTATGATTATTTTTTTTGTCCTGATGTCCTATTAAAATCTTATCTGAAAATATTTATTATATTCTTATTTTATTTATTATTTATAATAATTTTATCATTATTTATTTTATTTCAATTGATTTCGATATTAGGTCCCGTCTACATAAAGGGAAAACTCAGGTATTTGTGTAAACGTGGCCTTAGTGTTTTTGCAGTTTAAGAAGATTAAATTTTATTTAATCTTATTTTTAATCTTTATTTAATTTTATAAGATTAAGATTTATTTTATTTTTTTCATTTATAATTATTATTAGTTAAACTAATAATATAACAAAAAAATTACTTTTTTATTTTTAAATTCACTGATATTATTATTATTATTATTGAATTTTGAGATTTTGTTTTATTCAATTTATATTTTAATTTATTGTTTTTAGATTAGTATTATTATTAATAATAAACTCTTTTAAAGCCAACTTAGCTAAACAAATTTTTACTTGTATTATTTTATTTATTTGTTTTGAGATTAATATTATTACCTTATTAATTATTATTCTTATTAATTATGTTATTAATTATTTTCACAATTTAAAGCTGAAATACTTTTTCTTTTTTACTTTTTCATTTTCATTCCCCTTCTAAAGTCAAGAAAAAAGATTATTTAGTTCAGAGAAAATTAATATCACCAAGTCATGCCTTAAAGCAAATCAAAAAATGTATTACAGCGCACGCAGCGGCTTTTGGCGAGACTGATTTAAATGACACTACAATTTAGTTAGAAACAACCAGACTGTTTGAGAAGTAAAATTATATTTATGTGCAAAGATAATTAGATTTTTCTCTAATGCATAAACAAAATAACTAAACGACAGATTAGGTTTTAACTTGACAAACTCGTCTTTGATCAAAAGCTACAATCGTGTGTAAGACCTGGAAACAAATCTGTGAAAATCATAAAACAGACGCAGCCTTTTTCATCGACATGAATTTCTCAGCTTTTCGTGACTTCAGAGGATTATTGAGGTGACACCGAAACACATCTCGACTCTTTCCCTTCAGACACCAGAGAGTTCGTCATTAACCCTCATTGATATTCAACGAGCACACGTTTCTCAGATGAACGCGGATGAAGGATCTATCAGAAAGTCATAACGAATGATAAATCATGTGTTGTCCTTAGTTTCTGGCTGTTGCCCGCTTTAATTAGTCTACTTTGGGAGCAGAAGAACATGAATAAAGATGAAAACAGTGAAGTTATGGTGAAGCTCAGGGGCCGTCGGTGGAACTGAGATGCCACTGACACTTTTAGTGGAGTAATTATTGTAATTAATGCGAGATGATGACCTGTACGCTTGGGCTTTGAGGCATGGGAGATGGAAATGACTCGGTCGCCAAATATTCACACTCTCAAAAACGCTCAAAAACCCAATTTGTTTTTTTTTTTCAACCCAAGGGCTTGGTATATAGAGGATATATAGAATTTGACCCAGCAAATTCGGTACTTTTATTTTACTCATTATACTGGATTAATTAATTTTTACTATAGTACTAGCTTATTTTCTGATTAACGTTTACAGATTAAATCCTCAAAACGTTTTTAAAAAAAATACTGGTTTGCATGATTATTCCTTCATTTATTTAATCATATTTTACAGTGTAGCATATTTTATATAGTTCTGAATACATATTGCCTACATTTAAGCTTGTGTAACAAATATTAGAAGCAGAAGTTAAACATAAGTTATTTAAGTGTAATTGACCAGTCTCTGTTGTCCCGTTTCCACCGTAACGGCGCTGGATCTCGTGTTGTGTTCAGCGGGATACTTCTAACTTCAGACCGTCCTCCTGCGTTTCATTCGTTGCCAAAATATGCCGTGACTGACTCCATAACCTGTCCATAAAAGAAAAGCCAGTGATAAATAACTCAACCTCTGGGTCGTTACATTTGACCCAGGGTCTGGGTTAGACAAAAACTACCCAAACACTGGGTTGTCACATTTGACCCAGGATCTGGATCTGGGTTACACAAAACTTCCCAAACATTGGTTTGTTACATCTGACCCAGGATCTGGGTAACATAAAATCTACCCAAACATTGAGTTGTTATGTCTGACCCAAGATCTGGGTTACACTAAACTACCCAAACACTGGGTTGTCACATTTGACCCAGGATCTGGATCTGGGTTACACAAAACTGCCCAAACATTGGTTTGTTACATCTGACCCAGGATCTGGGTTACACAAAACTACCCAAACATTGGGTTGTTACGTCTGACCCAAAATATGGGTTACACAAAACTACCCAAACATTGAGAGGTTTCATCTGACCCAGGATCTGGGTAACATAAAAT
Organism: Pimephales promelas; assembly: GCF_988280905.1. Classification (NCBI taxonomy): domain Eukaryota; kingdom Metazoa; phylum Chordata; class Actinopteri; order Cypriniformes; family Leuciscidae; genus Pimephales; species Pimephales promelas. Next base: position 1,733,198 of record NC_142770.1, on the reverse strand, counting down.
CTACCCAAAAATTGGGTTGTTACGTCTGACCCAAAATCTTTGTTACACAAAACTACCCAAACACTGGGTTGTCACATTTGACCCAGGATCTGGATCTGGGTTACACAAAACTACCTAAACATTGGTTTGGTACATCTGATCCAGGATCTGGGTAACATAAAATCTACCCAAACATTGGGTTGTTACGTCTGACCCAAAATCTGGGTTACACAAAACTACCCAAACACTGGGAGGTTACATCTGACCCGGGATCTGGGTAACATAAAATCTACCCAAACATTGGGTTGTTACATCTGACCCGGGATCTGGTTACACAAAACTACCCAAACACTGGGTTGTCACATTTGACCCAGGATCTGGATCTGGGATACACAAAACTACCCAAACATTGGTTTGTTACATCTGACCCAGGATCTGGGTTACACAAAACTACCCAAACACTGGGTTGTTACGTCTGACGCAAAATCTGGGTTACACAAAACTACCCAAACACTGGGAGGTTACATCTGACCCGGGATCTGGGTAACATAAAATCTACCCAAACATTGGGTTGTTACATCTGACCCGGGATCTGGTTACACAAAACTACCCAAACACTGGGTTGTCACATTTGACCCAGGATCTGGATCTGGGATACACAAAACTACCCAAACATTGGTTTGTTTCATCTGACCCAGGATCTGGGTAACATAAAAGCTACCCAAACATTGAGTTGTTATGTCTGACCCAAGATCTGGGTTACACAAAACTACCCAAACATTGGGTTGTTACATCTGACCCGGGATCTGGGTAACATAAAATCTACCCAAACATTGAGTTGTTATGTCTGACCCAAGATCTGGGTTACACTAAACTACCCAAACATTGGGTTGTTACATCTGACCCAAGATCTGGGTAGCATAAAATCTACCCAAACATTGGGTTGTTACGTCTGACCCAAAATCTGAGTTACACAAAACTACCCAAACATTGGGTTGTTACATCTGACCCGGGATCTGGGTAACATAAAATCTACCCAAACATTGAGTTGTTATGTCTGACCCAAGATCTGGGTTACACTAAACTACCCAAACATTGGGTTGTTACATCTGACCCAAGATCTGGGTAGCATAAAATCTACCCAAACATTGGGTTGTTACGTCTGACCCAAAATCTGAGTTACACAAAACTACCCAAACATAGGGTTGTTACATCTGACCCAGGATCTGGGTGACATAAAATCTACCCAAACATTGGGTTGTTACATCTGACCCAAGATCAAAACAACCCAAATTTTGACCCAAAAGGCAAAACCCAGGATTTGGGTAGAAAAAAATAAAATAATTTTTTTAGAGTCCAAGTTGTTCAGTTTGCAGTAAAGTGTCACCTGACTCATTTTGCGGACTAAAGGAAGTGTTCATCTGGTTTTGTTAACAGTACTGTATTTTTATCCTCTTTGACGGCTCCTGACGTCAGAGCGGCGTGAACATGCTTCGAAACGCCTCTTTTCCCCAGAAGTCGCTCGCGTTTGGAACGACGTGAGGGTGAGTGAACGATGACAGGATTTTCATTTCCAGGGAATGATTCCTGGAAAAAAGGACTTTAAAGTCTTCAATATTGCAGATAAGTCTCATAACATGTGCCTCACCCCTAACAAATGTGGATTGAGGAGTCGCACGTAGCCGAGAAACATTTGCCATGGCCCCCTAACAAAGACGGATGTCTCTCGTTCAGAGGAGCTGATGGAGAGCCCGTCAAATTAAGTGAGATCACGGAGGTCTGTTGGCACAGCAGCAGGGGAGCGTATTTTTTAATAAAAGGAAGAGTGTGTGTTCCTCGAGTGTGTGTTTCCCAGTCTGACAGGCACATGCGCCATGCTGCGACTGCACGTCTGTTGCGTGGGCTTGTTTCTCAATAAGAGCGAACAGGCTCCCGCTCTATTTGCTGTCCATCTCATCCGCTCTTTGTCATTACGATCCTGGGTTTATTTCCTAGAGGTATTTCTTTTGAAGGGATGAAAATTCAATTACAGAGCGATCCTTTGATTTGCGTAGCATCTGGGTCATGCCTCTCCGGAAAGGGGTTGGCAAAACGTAGCACGAAAACGCAAAGGAGATTCGCAACCTGCAAAGTACGACCTAAACTTAGACAATAATTATCCTGTTTATCTGCGAATTTTTAACTGTAGCTTTCCAAGCTAACTTAAGAATGATAACTATTATGTTAACAATAACTTTAACTATAATGATAAGGATAACGTTAACGATAACATTAACAATAAGGAGGATAATAACTATGATAACGATAACGATAACTTTAGCAAAAAGGATAACCATAATGATAACGATAACGACAACTTTAGCAAAAAGGATAACTATAATGATAACGATAATGATAACTTTAGCAAAAAGGATAACTATAATAATAACGATAACGTTAACAATAACTTTAGCAAAAAGGATAACTATAATGATAACGTTAACGATAACTTTAGCAAAAAGGATAACCATAATGATAACGATAACGATAACTTTAGCAAAAAGGATAACTATAATAATAACGATAACGTTAACGATAACTTTAGCAAAAAGGATAACGATAATGTTAACGCTAACGATAACTTTAGCAAAAAGCATAACTATAATGATAACGTTAACGATAACTTTAGCAAAAAGGATAACTATAATGATAACGTTAACGATAACTTTAGCAAAAAGGATAACTACAATGATAACGTTAACGATAACTTTAGCAAAAAGGATAACTATAATGATAACGATAACTTTAGCAAAAAGGATAACTATAATGATAACGATAACGATAACTTTAGCAAAAAGGATAACTATAATGATAACGTTAACGATAACTTTAGCAAAAAGGATAACTATAATGATAACGATAACGTTAACGATTACTTTAGCAAAAAGGATAACTATAATGATAACGATAACTTTAGCAAAAAGGATAACTATAATGATAACGATAACGATAACTTTAGCAAAAAGGATAACTATAATGATAACGATAATGATAACGATAACTTTAGCAAAAAGGATAACTATAATGATAACGATAACTTTAGCAAAAAGGATAACTATAATGATAACGATAACGATAACTTTAGCAAAAAGGATAACTGTAATGATAACGATAACGATAACTTTAGCAAAAAGGATACCTAAAACTATAATGTTATCTATAACGATAACTATAACGTTAACCATAATGATAACTGTAATGATAACTATAATGTTAACTATAACTATAAGGATAACATTAACTATAATGTTAACAATAACATTAACAATAGCTATAATTATAACCAAAACGTTAACTATAGTGATAACTATAATTATATATAACGTTGTCATAGAATCGCTATTCTTTTAAATATAGTAGGCTACTTTATTGCTGACATGCTAAAGTTTAACTATTCCCTGTATCTGAAAATCTTTGTAGATGTAATTTAGAAGTGGTTTTGGAGCTGTCGCGCTAGTTTTGCACCGTTAGCAAAACAAAACGATTGGCATTAGCCTGTTTGTTTTGAAGGTTATTTGTCAGTGCCGTGGAGGACGTGTTTTAGCTTGTGATGCTAGAAGTGGGTGAGTGAGCCGCCCTGTTTTGATGGATACGGAAAGCACGCTAGTCCCACAGCAATTAGCTTCTTCTCCGCTAGAGCCGAACTGTCAGGCTGATGGAGTCTCTCTGGCCCCGGCTGTCAAGATGTCCTGGCGGAGTCCAAACAAATGCTTCCATCCATGTGTTTGCTTTGTGTTTGCCCTGCTCTCTGACTCCTCTTCACTGGATTGCAGCGGGATTGAACCGCTCTCCTCCGAGGCTTCAGCGGAGCAACGCTAACATCAGCTATGAAACATTTAGCTGCAGTTCTTTTGTAGTATTTGTCGAGACTTTTGTAGTATTTTTATTTTCTTGAAGTGGGGAGGGGGGGGGTTGTTTATTTATTATTTATTTATTTATTTATTTTAATTGGTTAGAGAGGCACTGACACTAAATTTCTCAGCCGATACTGATAGCCGATTATTCATAATGATATTTTGTTTTTTTATTAGGGAAAATAAAATGAGGGGGACAATCTTAGAGGTTGAAATTAACAACAGAGCTATTATATTCAACTGTTTATGTCTAGATATGATATTTAGACTGAAATAAAAGCTTAAATGTTAGAATGCAACTCAACATAGTTTTCATAAACACTTCTTCATGGTTAATTTATTCAGACACACATATATAATTAGCAGTAAATAAGCTCTTCTGTGGTGTTTTATAGCGAACTAACACACTGAACGCAAACGCGACATTACGTAATATTGTTCTCAAGCTGTTTTATTGACGTCTTTCCGCGGTTGAAACACACATTGAACGATTACACGAGACGTGATACAGATTTCAGTAAGTTTTACTGTGTCGTTCAACATACCTTCTGATGTTCATGTTTTTTTCTAGATATAACTCGTATTAACATGAACTGAAGCGCTACAGTGATCGAACGCCACATTTAAGACGCCATTTATTGTGTGAATTTCTTGATAAAATGTACATAATTTGAAAGCTGAGGTTTCTTATCAGAAGTAACGAGACAAGCTCTTTGTGATTGGACAGTAGACGCTACAATAATGTTTAATGGGGGAAAAGTGCAGATCTGGCAACCCTGGCTGAAACTACGGGTGATCCAGAGGCTCAAATAAAGCCTGCATTAACTTCGCTATTTCCGTTAGAAAATGGTGATTGTAAATGCATTGCAATTGAAATGTACTGCAAAATGTAATTATTTTTGTGTTTTTTAGGAACTTAGAAAGTTGTGCACATAATTTTTGTTCTGTTATGATTTTTTTTTCTGTATTTCGATTGCATTTTTTAGCTAAGCCTCATGACTTTCACTGTGCGAGCGATGAAGCCTGGCGACATTTGGATTTCTTCTTGAGTTCGAGGTGTAAAGTGACCATGTCAGATCTGTTTGGGGGAAGTTCTGAGATGCAATGTACATTCACATTTCCTCAAAACCTGATTTGGCCTCTTCCTCACATCCTTTCAGCATCTTTTTCAGCACATTTTTTTTCTATGTGTCATTCTTGGCCAGAACTTGAGTTGACATATCTATTTATTGATGGGTTTTGTAGTGTAGAGTGCTGTGTAAGTATCGACCCGCTCTGAAGCCTCTCGGTTCTTATCAGCACATGCTGGACGCTGTGTTAGATAAGCTCATATCTGCTAAATCAGACACCGTCGCAATAGCATGCTGCTGGAAATCAATGCTTTAAAGACACTCGTCATGTGACCACGACCGTTTGCTAAACATATCGAGCTGAGGGAAGAAGATTCAGATTTGCGATGCTTATATTTCAGGCATCCAAGTCCTATCTACTTCAAGGGGGAATCCTGAAATCTTAAAAACTGCTTGCCCAACTCATAATTAAGTTACATATTTCAAATCAGAAACAAAATCTGACACGAACAGTCCCATAAATCATGTTTCTTCTGCTCAAATAGCATTAAAATAAGTGTATTTTTCATGTGCAGTCTTAAGAGCTGGGAAGCGATGACTTTATTATAATAATAACAAAATAATTATATGAATTGTAATAATAATAATAAAACGAATGAAACTATAACAACAATAATTAATAAACAACAATAATAATAAAAATCATAATAAAAAAATTCTATATAATAATATAATAAATCATAATAATAAAAATTCGTTACTTTATATATCGCTTTTCTGGGTACTCGCTTGCTGTACGATTGGCTCTTTTATTTAGAAGGCGGGACTTACAGGGGCAACAAAATATTGCATTTTGCATGTTCTCACTGTATATAAAGTGTTTGGGAAGACTGGACCTTATAAATGACCACCATTTTGAAAACGTTAGAAAATGACGCAAACGTTTAGCGATGAAAAAATGCAACGATATTCAGCTTTCTCACTTTTCAGCAACTCACTCATTTCGCGACTGAGACTCAACTTGAGTTCCACTACAAAACGCTCTAATAATAATTTGTAAAATAATGTTATTTTGAGCTTGTTCTGCGAAGGATACATTCTTCAGGCAAGATGAGACTAAACGACTCTAGCGGAAATAAAGCAGAAGATCTGGTTATATTATGATGCGTAGAATTTTTTGAAAATTAGCGCAAAATTACGTAGTTACTTGTTTGATAGTCCAATTAAGTAAATACTTTAATTATAATACTTAAATAATTTAATAATATTAAAGTATTTAAAAAATATTAATACTACTAGTAATAATAATAATAATCATAATAATAATGGATTATTTAAAAAAAGAATAAGTAGTACTCCAGTTAAAAAAAAATGCATTGCAATTGAAATGTACAATGTTTCATAATTTTTTTTTCAACTTTTTTTTTTCGGTAACGTATTTTTTTTCTATATTTCGATATTCGCGTTTTTTTTGTTGTTTTTTTTTAGCTAAGCCTAACGACTTTCACTCTGTATGAACGAAAATAATATTTTGGCCCAAATAGTTGCGTAAGTATTTTAAATATAAACAAATCTCTCTGTTTTTCGCTCTGTGTGCCATATTTTTTCATGAACGAGTCTCTGTTTGTGCATTTCGTAGATCACATGCATTTCTTTCTTAACTAATTACATTTCTGTTGCTTAAAGAAATTATGCGCACACGTGAATGTATTTGACCCCGGATGAAAGTGTTTTGTCAGAAGTCCGGGTGTATATATACGTGCGTGTTACGAGGTCTCCGCTAATAGCCGTACGGTGTCCCGCCGTCGGACGTCTCTGACTTTGATGTTCACCCCTCCTCGTTACGTGTCCCCGCGCTCTCATTATCATTCTTGCCAAATTACCTTTGAAGTTGTTTTTAATTTTCTAAATTTACACCCTTTCCAACGCCTTCTTAACAGCTCATTAGGCTACGAAAGCCCAGCATCCTGACTAAAACACTGCATAATTAAAAGCGATCGAGCTTCTCAAACTTGTACGGGTGACGGGTTTTGACCAAACTGTGTTTGTTTCACCAATTAGGCTTTTTCCCATATTCAGCTTTCTTTAGTGTGTAGTGTTGCTGTTTGAGCATGAGCAAGTGTTTCCAAAGTCCCTCCAGTGGGAGTTCTTCTCTAAATCAGTGTCAGTGTTTCTGAACTCCATTAGTTTCTCCCGGGAACGAACACGTCACAATATTCCTCATAATAATAATAATTAATACGCAGAATAAAGGGGCGGGGCCTGATTGAGTTAGTTAGTAGTGTATGGAAGGGGCGGGACATTTCCCAAACACACCAATCACACCATACTGATCCAGCCAACGAATCGGAGCACAGTGTGCTTCATAGAGACAGGAAGTAAACAGAGCGTTACTGACAGACTGGGAAAAGAGGGGCCGCAAGAAAACACTGCAAATGTTTAACGATGAAAGATTCAACAATTTTCAGCTTTTCTCACTTTTTTCAGGCAAAATGAGACTTAAAGACTCTTTATAAAACGAAATATCTCGGAATAATCTGGTTATTATGTGGTGTATAGAGCTATTTAAATAGCGTCAGTGAGTTTCCCCGGTGCATTGTGGTGTTGGCCTTTGAGAGCTGGTTTTATTCAGTCGCTGTGAAAGAAGCCAGAGATCATCTGATGAAACATGGACCTGCTGTTGTGTGTTTCACTCACGGCTGAAGGTTGTGTGTTTAGCAAGCCAAAATCTATATCACACACACAGTGCAAAGAAATTCAATGCAATTCAATTGTAAATCTTCTTCAGTTGAAATATTCCCTGGTTCTCTGAAATTTTAAAGACTGCTGATTATAGATAGCATGAGACCGATCATAATTGATAACGCGAAGCAGCGTTTCCATATGCATGATTTCAACAAGATACGGCACACTTATTCTAGATTACTTCATGAAAAACCAATTACCTCGTGCTAAAATGACAAAACAGTGAGACCTGTGGAGCTGTTCTCATTCAGCACTGTTTGGAAAAGAGCATATGTGATATATATCTACTATATGTTATCTGTTCTCCACCTAGAGAAAGCTAAAGCTTGAGCAATGTATATACAAAATATTTGTATATATATATATATATATATATAAGTGAAATTATATACATATATAAATTATATACCCTGATAGCAGGAGAGAAAACGAGACTTTTCATTTTTTGGATAAATTATTCCTGTAAATATTGTTGATTTGTTACTAAAGTTGTTTGCTTGCACAGAGGAACTGGTGTGTTATATAATAGTATTTTTATAGTAGTGTTATATTATAATATGCGAAATATATATATATATATATATATATATATATATATATATTAGGGCTGTGCAAAAATTAATTGCGATTAATCGCATCCAAAATAAAAGTCTGTGTTTACATAATATATTTGTGCGTGCTGTATATAATTATCTTGTATATACATGTATAAATACACACACATGCATGTATTTATTTATTTAAGAAAATTTGTTATTCATATATAAAATATTTATATAATATAGATTATGTATTTATAAATATATACAGTATTTAAGCGCAAATAATTCTTAAATATATGCATGCATGCATAGGTATTTCTATATACAAAATAATTATATACAGCACACACAAATATATTATGTAAACACAGACTTTTATTTTGGATGCGATTAATCGCAATTAACTTTTCCACAGCCCTAATATATATATATATATATTAGAGCCAGACCGATATATCGGCCGATATCAGGCATTTTCCATAATATCGGTATCAGCAGTTATAATGGCCGATAAATGAATATTTATAAAATAAAATAAAAATGGACGAAACACACTTCAATCATCTCTCCTTGGCCTGTTATATTGAAAATGTATGTTTTACAATTTGCAGTATGATGTTATCTATTGCTAATCATAGACTAGCTAACCACAAAGCTAGCTAATGCCACTATCATCAGTGGAAGACCGCTAACGTTAACATTAATGAGCTTGGAAACCACAATGAACTTTTTCAGCCTAAATAAAGTAATGATTACTGTATTTATAACTAGCATATCTCTAGTTACAATCCCTGCATTGTAAAATGTAAGTTATACTTTCGAGGAGTGAACATTTAGACATAGAGAAAAAGTATCAAACGTATCTTGTGCATTAAAGTTAGCTTTTCATTTACACGTGTGTGAAATCCAACAATATGAAATAAAAAAAAATATCGGCCGATATATCGGAATATCGGATTTTAAAACCCAAAAATATTTGTATCGGTATCGGCCTTCAAAATCGTTTATCGGTCGGGCTCTAATATATATATTATATTATATATATATATAAATTAAATTATATACATATATAAATTATATACCCTGATAGCACACGTACATCACAGAAACGTTTATTTGATGTGTGTTTACATCTGGAAGACGTATTTTTTAGAGTGTTTGCTCGTCTGCAATACGTCTATAGGACGTTTCCTGTCAGATGTCAAATAGACGTTTAGAAGATGTCTTTAAGATGTAATGATTTAGAATGTATGTTAAACTGACATCTTAAAGATGTCTATCAGATGTTAAACAGCTTTCCAGATGAAGTGATCTTTAACAGACATCTTGCAGACGTACGTGTGCTATCTGCATTTTTTATTAGTTTTATATCAAATGTAATTGGAGCATTTAATAAATTATCTCTCTCTCCATACATATATATATATATATATATGTATATATGTATATATATATATATGAAAAATATTAGATTTTAGCCCTTAAAATAATTTCTCGCCCTTAGCATCGCCCATATATATATATACATAATTTAATTACAGTTTATTATATTAAATATATTTAATCATTCGTTTACAAACAGGTTCTCAAAATAAAGACCATTCAAAATAAAAACTCCTCTCTTTTCATAAATTCCCCAAACACTTGCTTGCCTATAATGTTAAATATGCCTGAAATTCCCATTTAATCATTTCTATTTTTCAGCTAGCGTGTAGGCTAATTAGGGCTAAATTGAAATATCCTGCTCGCGTCTCTAAAAACACTTAATAGAAGCGAAGACGCTGAATCACTCGCATTAAGCAATTATCACACAAACCTGCTTAATCTGATCAGCCTTTAATAGTCGAATCTCCGAGGTTTGAGAGATGAGCACACACACACACACACTGCGAGTCTCGGGGAACTTCATGATTTATTTGGGTGTATTAGCATTGTTGTGTAGGAACAAATGCAGCGGCGCCGTATATTCCGCATTAATGGCGGCATTAAAGCCTGAATGTCCTGAAGCGTGTGATAAAGTCAGTCTGATGCTTTTATCCCGTGCTTTCTCACGTCAACACACACCGAATAAGCAGCAGAAGCAGCTCCAGAACATTATTGTTTCCTCCTCACCTCTAATAGGATTTCTGCGGCGCGGTGAATTACTACGAAATAACAACAATAAAACACAAACACACGGACAGGGATTTCCGCGGAGTCTCCACGGGCCCGCGAGTGTTATGAGTGTTATGATGAGCGAGGTCGTTTGCAATATTGGACCTTTCTATCATCCCGCTAGCGGAGAGAGTCAGATCTCGGGCCGGCTACGAGGATTGTGTGGATGAGGTCATGAGGACCAGGATGAGCCATGAAGACTCAAAATTAAGACGTTTTTATGGAATATTGCAGTGTTTGTTGTTGTAAATGATGGATCCATGCACATCGTGTGCCTCGTAATCTTGAATTAAAATGAGTTCGCCTCCCTCTTCTCTGCTGACTCTCTACCGGTGCGAGGGCGGGGCGACCTGTCACTCACAGGAAATCCACCAATAGGAAACCACAATCATCCAATCAAGAGAAAATTAAGCCCCGCCCACATTTATTGTTCGTCCAGAAGCCGTTTCGATATACAGTACGGTGTGTCTGTGTGTATATATAACAGATTGGCCTATATAAATATGTATATTTTTTTAATGTTACCTATTTTTATATAGCCAAACATATCTATTATTTATATAATTTAATATGATAATTTATAGCAAAATACCCTACGCCCCATGAGGCCTTGCGTCAAAAGTGGGCGCGTCTTCCGGTTGGAAGTAAACAAAGCGCGACTTGACATGCTTGACACTCGTTCATTCAACAGTTGACAGTCATTCAAGTTATAGCGATCCAAACTAGCTAACGATGTGGGAACACAACCTCAACGAAATGAAAAAGGGTGAAATAACAGTACCTTTACCCTCCGCAGTAGTATTATAATAACATTATTAATAATCAATACTCATCAAGGCATGGTGACAGACAGTTGTGTGAGCTGACAAACAATTAAAATAAAAAATACACACTTAGTCATTGTGCTTTGGAGTTTATTCGAAATTATAAATGAATGTGCTGCTTGAATACATTAACTGGCACATTTGGTATTCTGTCAACTCCTGAGTTTAGGTGTGACATCAGTAGCGAACAGCCAATCACATGCTGAGAGAGTTTATAGAATATTAAGAATTTAAACAAACGTACACAGGTAGATTCGTCGTCTTTTGGGAGGTGATGAAACGCTAACGTTACAGTCGTTGGCAGGATCACTCTGATTTCGTTTTCGTCTTATGTTCAAAACAATCACGTTTAAGCCACTGAATTAGTTTAGTCCGGTTATACATACAACCGCGAACAGCACATGTTGTCCCTGAGCTCCGTAACGACATCTCTCATAAAGATTTGCGTCTTTAAATAGTAAAATAATTCTCAGAAAAACAGCTAGCCTCTTCGCTAGGGTTGGGTATCGTTTGAATTTGAACTATTCTGATTCCGATTCCTTGTTTCGATTCCGGTTCCTAACGATTCTCGATTCCGATTCTTTTAAGAGGCAGGGTCAAAAAAGTTTAGCTAACCTTGCTAACCAACGGCCTTTCTGAAGGAAATAATCCTTTCTGAAGGAAATACTCCTTCTGTCACAAATGTTGCATTTTGCCGAGATTTCGTTATTTTTAGAAAAGTGAAGCCACACTTTGGACCGCCGACGTAAGCTACTCATGTTCGACTCGCGCGGTTATACCAACACTTCCGGTAGACGCTTCTTCGTTGGTGTTGTTCAGCGGTTTCTTCTTCCGGTCGGCGGACCATGAATATCGAAACTAGGAATCGAAATTTTTACTTTTGAACGATTCCAGGAAAAACGAAAAGTTAGTCCCGGTTCCAATCGATACTCGATTCTCGATACCCAACCCTACTCTTCGCTAACTAACACACAAAATACCATTGGAATGCTACTTCCGCCGCCTTACCGGAAGTTTCACCCACTTTATTTTTTAAAGGAGCGCCCCTCGGAAACTTCTGGATTCAATAAGTGTATTTTATTTGAACTCTATGCATTAGCATTATACATGTTCACAAACGTTATATTTTTGCACTTTTGAAGCATTTCTGCAATGATTCCCCAGATAGCAAACTGACATTGAATCAACATGGAAACATGACATCGAAACAACGTTGATCTGACATTGTTTTGCTCATCGAATTAACGTTGAACCAACGTCAGACGCGTCATTCTTTCAAAACTTACGGAAAATCAACTTGAAATCAACGTTGTTTCAACGTTATGAGTTGATTTTCATTTAGCTTTGAAGAATGCCGCGTCTGACGTTGGTTCAACGCTAATTCGATGAGCAAAATCAACGTTGTTTCGATGTCATGAGAGACGTCGTTTCCACGTTGATTCAATGTCAGTTTGCTGTCTGGATCACGCCCGGGGTAATTCATTTTTCCCTCGATCTGCGTTAGATTGAAGTAATAATTCTCTCCTGAATTAATCCCGGGTGGAGATGATCTGGCTAGTTGTTTACCCGACTCAATCAGCACCTGAAATCCGTCTTAAATTATATTTAAAAAAAGAACCGGCTAGGCTAAGACCGCAGCTAACCACCTTGTAGCAGATTTTGTCAGCAGGGAGGTAATGCTAATGGGCGGGTGAGACAGATTTTAATTAAAACTTTTATTCTCTTGCATTTTTTTTTTCCCGGAGATACCGAGGAATGAGTGAGGAATAATTAACATCGCTGCGGGAGCCGTTCCAGTGAGTTTTATTGACACGAGACGCGGTTGCCAGATGTGCCACGGCACAGATGCGCTGCCATGCTAACGCTAAACTGAGCAGAGTTATATTTGCACTTGCAATTTTTATTGTTATCTATTTCAATAACACAACTCTCCTGTGTAAAATCACATCTTTAATGGAGACGAAACCCAGCCTGTGTTGTGCTATATTGAGGTCTGTTGAATTAAACAGGCCCATTATGAGGGTTTCAAATGCAGAAAACACAATGAAGCGCCAAAAAAGAGACTAGTTTATTCTTAAATACTCTTTTTTGGAGGTGTAAACTTGAAGAAAGTAGCTTTATTTTGAATCCAGTTTTGAGTTCGACATGGGAAAGCTTCAGAAGAGTGTAAAATGCTGTTGTGAAAGTGAATGTTTGCTAATGCGTTTAATGTCAACATTTACGTCACAATCTGACGTATTTCTAACCAGGAAAGGCAAATAAAGATGGCAGCCATTTAATTCACTCCAGTGAATGTCTGTGTCTCTGTGTCGGTATTATAGAGCTACTTGAGTGAAACTAACCAACTCTGAAAATATATCCAGACATGACAAGGTTTTCAAAGCACTTCTGTGCCTTATTTCTTTCTTTAATCAGCCGGCTATATAAGTCGTTTTATCATCTTGACCTGCTTTATTTTTCATGTTCAATTGGGTTTCTTTGAAAAATCTCAATACATCAGACAGAGTAAAGTGATGGCGAAGGGAAAACTGTCCTTGAATTAAAGCACACAATTAGCTGTCTTTTATCTAGGTTTGCATGATTTGCTTGAGGATTGAAGCTGGTTTATTTGCGTCCCTCGTGGTCCCCTTGGCGTTACGGATGTTATTTGGCCCTTGGCCTAAACAAGCTCCGGGACCCCTGGAGAGAACCTGAACTCCACTTGAACCGTTTCTTTAATTAAGGCGTTCTAGAAGAGAAAAATAGATGTTTAAAGGCATTGGTTCAATGATTGATTCACTTCTGTTTAAAATCAGTCTGTTATTATTATGTTCAAATTCACAGTATTTTTTCATAAACATCAGACTGGGGCAAGTTGGGGCATTGCATTTATTAAATTATATTTCAAAGTAAAAGTTTATTATTTTTATGCGTTTGTATTTTGCACTAAAACCACTTGGCAACCACACAGAGCACCCAAAACTGCTTAGCAACCACATAGCAATGGGTTGGGGGACACTCTTCCATACACTTTGGAATCCACCAAAATAACAATATAGCAACACCCTAGCAACCATTCAGAACTTAGCAACCAGACAGCCACCGAGAACACCATGGCAACTGCGTAGCAAGGCTTCAGCAATCACCCGGAACACCTTAGCAACCATAAATAGCATATCCACTTTAGTGTTCATCAAAACAAACCTGCATAGCAACGCCCTAGCAACCATTCAGAACACCTTAGAAACCAGACTGCAACCCAGAACACCATGGGAACTTCGTAGCAAGGCTTCAGCAATCACCCGGAACACCTTAGCAACCATAAATAGCATATCAACTTTAGTGTAAAAAAAAACCCTGCATAGCAACGCCCTAGAAACCATTCAGAACACCTTAGAAACCAGACTGCAACCTAGAACACCATGGCAACTTCGTAGCAAGGCTTCAGCAATCACCCGCAACACCTTAGCAACCATAAATAGCATATCCACTTTAGTGTCCATCAAAACAAACCCACATAGCAACACCCTAGCAACCATTCAGAACACCTTAGAAACCAGACTGCAACCTAGAACACCATGGCAACTTTGTAGCAAGGCTTCAGCAATCACCCGGAACACCTTAGCAACCATAAATAGCATATCCACTTTAGTGTCCATCAAAACAAACCTGCAGAGCAACGCCCTAGCAACCATTCAGAACACCTTAGAAACCAGAATGCAACCCAGAACACCATGGTAACTTCGTAGCAAGGCTTCAGCAATCACCCGGAACACCTTAGCAACCATAAATAGCATATCAACTTTAGTGTCCATCAAAACAAACCTGCATAGCAATGCCCTAGCAACCATTCAGAACACCTTAGAAACCTGACTGCAACCCAGAACATCATGGCAAACTCCTAGCAAGGCTTTAGCAATCACCCGGAACACCTTAGCAACCATAAATAGCATATCAACTTTAGCGACCAAAAAAAAAACCCTGCATAGCAACGCCCTAGCAACCATTCAGAACACCTTAGAAACCAGACTGCAACCCAGAACACCATGGCAAACTCCTATCAAGGCTTCAGCAACCACCTATAGCACCTTAGCAACCATAAATAGCATATCAACTTTAGTGTCCAAAAAAACCTACATAGCAATGCCCTAGCAACCATTCAGAACACCTTAGAAACCAGAATACAACCCAGAACACCATGGCAACTTCGTAGCAAGGCTTCAGCAATCACCCAGAACACCTTAGCAACCACAAATAGCATATCAACTTTAGCGACCAAAAAAAACCCTGCATAGCAACGCCCTAGCAACCATTCAGAACACCTTAGAAACCAGACTGCAACCCAGAACACCATGGCAAACTCCTAGCAAGGCTTCAGCAACCACCTATAGCACCTTAGCAACCATAAATAGCATATCAACTTCAGTGTCCAAAAAAACCTACATAGCAATGCCCTAGCAACCATTCAGAACACCTTAGAAACCAGAATACAACCCAGAACACCATGGCAAACTCCTAGCAAGGCTTTAGCAACCACCCATAGCACCTTAGCAACCATATAACAATTGCAAAAACAGATTAACATCCATCCACTTTTGTGTCCACCCAAACGACCACACAGCAACACCCTAGCAACCATTAAGAACACCTCAGAAATTCTATAGCAATATGCAAAATAAAAAACACCTTAAGCAAGAACACCTTAACCTATAGCAACACCCATGCAACCACCCAGAAAGTCCTAGCATCATATTCACCAGTTTGGAACAGGCATGAATGTAAAAAGGTCTGCTTTTATCATTGTAATAATTCTTTACTTCCAGAGACACTGAGTCAGAGAAGTCCTCGCCCTCTTTACCTTTGAAACACAGCTCGTTACCGCCTCCTCAATAATTCACCAGCGTCTTTGCATCATGTATTATGCATGCGCTTAAGGAAAGCACCTTCTAATTTAGCATCACCGTCTCCCTCGCATCCCAAAAACTCCACGGCGGTTCGGTTGCTAAGCGATGATGTCACCGTGGAGTAGCTCGGGAATGATTGACAGGTGCCATGCGCCCGAAAGCGATGGATTTCCCCAGACTCGGCTCCAAGAGAAGCCCTCGAACGCCAGTTTAAAAACCATCCCGTGGTTCATTTGTGTTCAGATACTGATAGAGAACTAATTAGCCGCTCCCGCAGGCTAATTCAGGCACGCGTTATTATGAAAATTAATGAATGGGCTCCTTGATGGATATCACTCAGTCGAGTTCCAGTCACGGCGCGTTTACATTATAAATGTAACACATTATGACATTTAAGCGATAGTCTCACTCTTGCAGTTATGAATAAGCGATTCATGAGCCTCGTCCGGGTCTGTTATCTTCTCCAGTTCATATTTGTTTATTTTTTTTTTTTTAAATGACAAGAAACGACGGCAAGAGAAGCTGCTGCAACACCCAGAAAGCCACTGCTCATTAGAGAGGGCCACAAGTCGACCAAGAGGCATCAATTACCAGTGAGGGACATGGATCATATTTATAATTACACGGCATCGTGAACCATGAAAATCGTAATGTGGTTTAATCACCAGCTGTCTGTTCCCGAAGATCTCCAACGCTCCCTAACAAACGTCTGTTTTGATGACAAGCCTATCAAACGTCGTCTGGACGGCGAGCTGATGAAATCTGCAGGTTAAGTCAATGTGGGTTATTAAGTAGAGATGGGAATTGTATGTAATTTAATGACTGTAATGTTTGAGGAAGAAATATTAAAACGTATTTCATAAATTCCTTTATTTTCATAAAACACACGTGTCAACTAGTCAGTAACTCGAGTGTTTTATAACAGGTTCTTGGTTCATTGGGTCAGACCTGATTAAATGTATTGTGGTAGTCAGAAACTTAAACTTATATGTTTTTAAGATTCTCTAAAAATAACTGGTTCATATTCACTGGTCATAGACCTATTATATAAGCTACGAACCGGTGGATTCACTTTTGAATCTGAGTTTGCTAATGTTTGATTCACTAAAAAGAACCGACTCATGTAGTCATTAGTTCGGGAATCAGTGTTAAGTAAGTGATCACTTTGTATATGTGTTTGATTCACTAAAAAGAATCGACTCATATTCATTCATATAGGAATCATAGTTTACTGATCATATTGTACGTTTGAATCACTAAAAAGGACTGATTGAGAATCTGAATGTAATTGTTGTGCTCGATAAAAGAACCGACTCGTTCGGTAACCGGAGTTTGATCACGCTGTTTTTAATTCACTAAAAAGAACCGAATCATGTAGTTATTAGTTCGGGAATCAGTGTTAAGTGAGTGATGACTCTGTATGTGTTTGATTCACTAAAAAGAATCGACTCCCGTTACTCTTTTGTTCGGTAACCGGAGTTTGATCACGCTGTTTGATTCACTTAAAAGAACCGACTCATGTAGATATTAGTTCGGGAATCAGAGTGATCATTCTGTGTGTGTTTGATTCACTAAAAATAATCGACTTCTATACTTGTTCGTTCGGTAAGTGGAGTTTGATCATGCTGTTTGATTCACTTAAAAGAACCGACTCATGTAGTTATTAGTTCGGGAATCAGAGTGATCACTCTGTATGTGTTTTATTCACTAAAAAGAATCGACTCCTATACTCTTTTTTTTTTTCGACTCCTATACTCGTTCGTTCAATAACCGGAGTTTGATCACGCTGTTTGATTCACTAAAAAGAACCGACTCATGTAGTTATTAGTTCGGGAATCAGAGTGATCACTCTGTATGTGTTTGATTCACTAAAAAGAATCGACTCCTGTACTCGTTCGTTCGGTAACTCGAGTTTGATCACGCTGTTTGATTCACTTAAAAGAACCGACTCATGTAGATATTAGTTCGGGAATCAGAGTGATCATTCTGTGTGTGTTTGATTCACTAAAAATAATCGACTTCTATACTTGTTCGTTCGGTAAGTGGAGTTTGATCACGCTGTTTGATTCACTTAAAAGAACCGACTCATGTAGTTATTAGTTCGGGAATCAGAGTGATCACTCTGTATGTGTTTCATTCACTACAAAGAATCGACTCCTATACTCGTTCGTTCAATAACTGGAGTTTGATCACGCTGTTTGATTCACTAAAAAGAACCGACTCATGTAGTTATTAGTTCAGGAATCAGAGTGATCACTCTGTATGTGTTTGATTCACTAAAAAGAATCGACTCCTATACTTGTTCGTTCGGTAACTGGAGTTTGATCACGCCGTTTGATTCACTAAAAAGAACCGACCATATAGTTATTAGTCCGGTAATCAGTGTTTGAGTGATGACTCTGTATGTGTTTGACTCACTAAAAAGAATCGACGCCTATACTTGTTCGTTCGGTAACTGGAGTTTGATCACGCTGTTTGATTCACTAAAAAGAACCGACTCATGTAGTCTTTAGTTCGGGAATCAGTGTTTGAGTGATGACTCTGTATGTGTTTGATTCATTAAAAATAATCAACTCCTACACTCGTTTGTTCGGTAACTGGAGTTTGATCACGCTGTTTGATTCACTTAAAAGAACCGACTCATGTAGTCTTTAGTTCAGGAATCAGTTTTAAGTAAGGGATCACTCTGTATGTGTTTGATTATTAGTTCGGGAATCAGTGTTTGAGTGATGACTCTGTATGTGTTTGATTCACTAAAAAGAATCAACTCCTATACTCGTTCGTTCGGTAACCGGAGTTTGATCACGCTGTTTGATGCACTAAAAATAACCTGTACATTACATTTGCATATTAGACCATTTTCTTCTTTTTATGTATAGGCTACTTAGTGTTGGTGATTGTGATTTATTAAAGGATTCAT